>NC_141819.1:8867117-8952117 GCF_982586985.1 Callionymus lyra
ACCCCAAAAAGTGTCCAAATACTTTCATAAATGCTTGTATTCTTCCAGAAGAATAAGCTTCGGATGAGATCGTTCCGGTGTAAATCTGACCTTTTCCTATCCTGGCTATTCTCTTAATTGTTGTTAAGATAACGTGTGGTTTAGTGTCGTCTTCGATTAAACCTGACTGATCATGACCTTAATCCGCCGCGGGAGTCCTGGCACTCGAACACTGCATCGGAGATATTTTTAAGACTTGTTTACTCTCACTTGCTAGAAGGCTAATTCACTATAAACAACCTATTAACCATTTGATTCGTTTCTGTGCTGTAGTAAAAAATAATCACGAGCTTTTTGATGTCATCGAAAGTACTAATAAAATGTACATTTACACCAAAAGAAAGTTAACATGCTAGAATTACATTACAATTACAATTACATTGATGTGTATATTTAAGCCTAACTTTAATTCGGAATTAATTTTGTGTATAATATAGAAGCAAACAAATACAAATACAGTTTTTTAACACAACGTGTTAAATTAGATTTGAACACTTATTTGAAGCTTAGTTTCTCCTTAGATAGATACATATATAGTTAGATGATGTATAATTTGTGTTGTCACAGAAGAAAGTTCATTGGAAAAAATAAGACTAAACACACTACTTGTATAAAAAAAAAAATTACAATATGACATATTCAACATACAGTGGTATAACAAGACCGCAGAATGATCTCTCGTATTTTCTTTAAGTAATGTCTACACATCTCCCACCAGCCTGTAGAAAATCTCAATTTCAACTCCAAATCCATTTCTTGACTACTTTAGGTGTTCGTGGGTGTGGTCTGAGGTGGTCTTACCTGAGAGTTCAGTCGAGGTCCAGCATCTCATAAAGCTGTAGTGAAGACGCTGGGATGCTCCGGGCTCGTCTGAGGAGCGACGGGATTAGACACGAGCTCTTCTAACTGGATTATAGGAGGCATAAGACGGTGACATGAAGTTTAAACAATGGTGCGATAAACTTAATGCTACAGCTGTTGTGGAACTAACAAGCTGAGACCTACCTACCTACTCACCTACCTACCCACTTACCCACCTACCCACCTACCTACCCACCTATTCACCTACCCACCTACCTACCCACCTACCCACCTACCCACCTACCTACCTACCTACCTACCTACCTACCTACCTACCTACCTACCTACCTACCTACCTACCTACCTACCTACCTACCTACCTACCTACCTACCTACCCATCTACCCACCTACCTACCCATCTACCCACCTACCCTCCTACCCACCTACCCACCTACCCACCTACCTACCTACCTACCTACCTACCTACCTACCTACCTACCTACCTACCTACCTACCTACCTACCTACCTACCTACCTACCTACCTACCTACCTACCTACCTACCTACCTACCTACCTACCTACCTACCTACCTACCTACCTACCCACCTAACCACCTAACCACCTACCTACCTACCCACCTACCCACCTACATACCTACCTACCTACCCATCTACCCACCTACCTACCCATCTATCCACCTACCCACCTACCCACCTACCCACCTACCCACCTACCCACCTACCCACCTACCCACCTACCCACCTACCCACCTACCCATCTACCCACCTACCCACCTACCTACCTACCCACCTACCCACCTACCCATCTACCCACCTACCCACCTACCCACCTACCTACCTACCTACCCACCTACCTACCTACCTACCCACCTACCTACCTACCTACCCACCTACCTACCTACCTACCCACCTACCTACCTACCTACCTACCTACCTACCTACCTACCTACCTACCTACCTACCTACCCACCCACCTACCTACCTACCTACCTACATACCTACCTACCTACCTACCTACCTACCTACCTACCTACCTACCTACCCACCTACCTACCTACCTACCTACCTACCTACCTACCTACCTACCTACCTACCTACCTACCTACCTACCTACCTACCCACCTACCTACCTACCTACCTACCTACCTACCTACCTACCTACCTACCTACCTACCTACCTACCTACCTACCTACCTACCTACCTAACTACCCACCTACCCACCTACCTTCAAGATTCAAGAACAATTTCTATCAGTCTTTTGTAAGGATCATGAATATTATTGAATTACATTTAATGTGTTTTGTTTTTAATTAATCATTTATTTTTCCATTTGACATTAATGTCTCTTATTGCATTTTAAATTATTGTAGTTTTTATTAAACTCTTTTTGATTTATTTATATTATTTCATTATTTCATTATTTAAAGGTACCACAAAAATATCCTGTGCTGTCTTCACGACACTGGCAATAAAAGTTTCTGAGGATCAAAGACTTGAACTATAAGCGAGTAAAGATGAAGTTCACCTATTAAATACTATTGATGTGTCGATGAAGCTTCATGAAACAGTGTCGTTATTTTCTGAGTCCACTAGATGTCACTCTTTGCTCTGTAATCTATTGTTTTGAAAAGCTATTCTATTGAAACCTCACATAATTTTTAAGATGAGGGCGCCCCCTACTGTCCTCTGAAAAATATGACACTGTTTCATGGTCTAAGAATATTTTACGATACTTACAACCGGGTAATTCAGGCATTATTTAAGTGTATTGTGTGTGAACTGATTTAAAGTGTTAGAGGAAAATGAACCATGAAAGTTTTCTTATTAAAATCTGATTAAACTAAACTGGATAACCAGAGTGGAACTATCGATCCCGGAGGTCCAATAAAAAACATGTTTGTGGTATCCTTTGTGTTGTCACAGGGTCAAGGTCACCCGGAGGCCTGACAATAAATGTGTTTGTGGTATCCCTTGTGTTGCCTCTGGGTCAACGACCTCAACCACTGCATATGTATTTACTGAAGCCAGGGAGGTCGTTGACCTTGACCCAGAGACGACACAAGGGTTAAACAAACAAGGGTAAGGTATATTTATTTAGGTCTTTTAATACGATCGTCTTCCTCCTTCTCGGCTCCTGGCAGGTTTACACCAACATATTGCTGCTGCTCCTGTTTCAAGCTCTTTATGTGGCCCTGAGAAGGATTAGCAGCAAACAGGGTCAATCTGTGTGTCAGCAAAAACCAGGATTGGGCGAAGGTGCGAATCCCTGAGCCAGACCTGGCCTGTAATTCTTCTCTGGTTCCAACTGTGAGTCTGAACTTTTGCTCCCTTGAGTCGATCCCTTTTGTTTCTTTGAACGAGTGATTTCCTTCAATAATGAGATCAAAAGACTTTCATTTTAATTATGTGATAAAAACGGGTAAAATGGTTGAGACGGTTCAGAAGTAATTTTGATGATTTTTCAAGCATTTTTTGAATGTAAAAATAATACTCAAAACGCTCTGAAATGGGGACAATATGAATAGAAAAACATGATCCAAGTTTAAATGCAAAAAAAGAGAAAAGTTTTCTCAAACATTTTTATTATATACATTTTTTTAAGCTTGAATATAAAATTGATGATTTATGTTGGTCACATCCGTACATTAACATATGTTTTATTTGTTAATTTGTTCCCTTAAATATAATAATAGACATACAAGGCCAAGTGGCACTTTTTACATCTACTTTTCAATTGTTTAATTAGACTAAAGCTCCAGTTATCCATCATTATTGATTATTGTTTTGATTGTTAAAGCGCTTTGTGACCCTGGTCTCGAAAAGCGCTATATAAATATATATTACTTACTTACTTACTTACATTATTTAACGACAATTATGCGTGACTGACCTCTAGTGGTCAACTAGTGAGAAGCACGTTTGTTTCTGCTGCTAAATAAAAAAGTTGTACTGAATATACTTTTGCTCTCAAAGACGACGTTCTCACCTAAATATGTACTTGTACTAAATAAAAAAACCATAAATATATTTGGATTTGCAACAATGAAAAGATGCTTCTTTTCTTCATAGCAATTACATCTATTAAAGAAAGTATTAAAGTACATATATCTTAAGTTTGATGTTAGCATAGCACCGCTTAGCTCTTCACTTAAGTATCATGTTTAATTGTTTAGACTTTAAATTATATATTTTTTAAGGCCATAACGTTAGCATTTAGTTGTGTTTTATTATTAAAATAGGTGTATTTTAATGAAGAAGGTGATGTTTTGACTGATGAAAAAGGAGTTAGCATGAGTTATAGAAGTATTTGTGTAGTAAATACAGTAACTAACATCGACAATATGCTTGAATGCTGAGAACAATAGAGGTTTCCTCTCAACACGAACACGGTGAACCACGAGTCACTTCTTTCCTGCACAGGTTTCCTAAAGCGTCGGACACTTTCGTTGCATAACAGAGGAAAGAATCCGGACTTGGATCAAATCCGAGCCAGAATAGAATCAGATCCGTTCACGGTTCATGGTTCGCACTCGTATCAAAGCTGATAAGGATTTAACTCCTTCGTGAGAACATTTCAAACTGAGGAGACTTTTCTCTTGAAACTTAACTTGTGGTGAAATGTATAAATACTTAATTTAACACTTCACATATGACATACTTTAGTATAATTAATAGAAGTAATTTCCTGAATTTCAAGTTGTTGTATATATTTAATAAATACTACATTTGAAATGCATAATTAAGCATTCCTTTGATTTTATTTATTTATTTATTTTTTAATTAAGAACTAACTTAACGCTGTAACTAATAAAATGAGATCTGGTTCAAAGTCACAGATTTTACTTGTATAAAAGTTGTGTTAAAGAGAGAATAACACAGAGTTTACATGTCCGTCCTTAACCTTCTGAAGCACAGATATGTAAGTTCGTGTTATTTCTTTGTTGCAAACCAAACAAAAACTTGAATACAAATTAGCAGTGGAGCTTTGTTTGCCATAAGAAGTAAAAACATTCATTTTAATTCCATTTTTTCTTTCATTTCTTTAAAGCACATTAACAGAGTTATTTCACAATTTATAGGGCTTTTCTTGTAACGCATACATTACACTAAAACAATGGTTATTTACGATCATATTTTTAAAATTAATTGCCAATTATTAAAATTCTCTCCTACTCTTAAATCTCCTCTTTTCTTCCTCCCAGCCGGTGGCCGCAGTGAGTCCAGTTCTGCTTGAGGTTTCTGCCTTTCTAATAGGAATTTTTTTCTCGCCACTCACACGCTGTGATTTAATCATTGTTGAGTAACAAGTCAAACAAGTCTTACTGAAATTGTAAAAGTGTCTTGAGATAACGTGGTTAAGATTTTTTTTTACACTTGAAATAAAACCAATTGAATTGTTGCTGAGTTAGAAGGTTCTGCTGAGTCAAAAATGTGGAAGGTTTGTCTCTTTCTTTTGTTTTTAAAATAAAAACCAAATCAGTTCAGTTAAATATTTGTATAAACATGTTGTTTGAAGCTATTTGTTGCTGTTTTTTCTATGAGCATAAATATCTCTTTGTTTACTTTCTGAGATTTTTTGCAACTTCTAGTCATTTGTTAACATCAGTTTTAATTATTTATTTCATTTCTTTGTCTCTGTATCAACTTGCCTTCTTGATTTAAATAAATAAACTAAAACAAAAGAAGAAAAGAAAAGGGTTAGGGTTAGGGTTAGGGTTAGGGTTCAATTTACTTTAGTATCCCAGTCAGATCTCCTATGAATAAAGTACTTTAATGAAAGAAACTGTGAAATAGATTCTGTTAAGCCTGATTAAATATTTTGTTGAATATAAGTGAATATAAATAATCGAAACAGTGCCACATCACGTCTAAAATCCTGAATAAAACATGAAATAATGTATATAAACTTGGCTCACTTAGCAACCGCGGCTCTATCATTTGAAACAGGAGTATAAACAAAGAGAAATCCTCGTCCACGCCCGTCTCTCACTTTTATAGTTTTACAACTCGCTCTAAATACATCAGCTTTTACTGCCGTGATAAAACATTATTGCGACGTTGTAATGACGCGTTAAGAAAAATGTTTAAAGCCTCAACGACATTTGAAAATAGATTTGAATGCGTGAACATATGAAGGCTTCCTTCAGATTCAATACTATGTAACACAGGTGAGGTCGTTGAAGTCCACTTCGTCAAGGTCGACAACAGGTGTGTCTACAGGTGTGGGCGAGGTTTTATGAGTCTGGTCAAAGTTTTGTCAAATGACTTATCAGTGAAAAACTGCAGCCGTTACTTCACCTGACACCGACAACTATCAAGTTACATTGAACTTCTATTTTTAACCCATTAATAACCCAAGTTGGCCCTGGTTAGGTTGATAGGTTAATAGCTTTTAAACGTATTGATAAGAGATTCTCAGCTGAAATTATTCTAGTCTTTATGTTATTCATTTATTTAATACGTCTCATTTTCTGGACTGGAGTCTATTAGTGATGTGTCGACGAAGCTTCATGAAACAGTGTCTTATTCTTCAGAGGACAGTAGGGGGCGCCCTCATCTTAAAAATGATGTGAGGTTTCAATAGAATAACTTTTCAAAGCAATAGATTATAGAGCAAAGAGTGACATCTAGTGGACTCAGGAAATAATGACACTGTTTCATGAAGCTTCATCGACACATCACTAGAGTCTATCCCAGTTATTTCAGGCATTAGGCGGGGGACACCCTGGACAGGAAGCCAGTCTGTTGCAGGACAAACAAAGACACACAACCATTCTCGATCAACCTCGGTATGTTTTTAAGACTATGGGAGGAAACCGGAGTGCCCGGAGTAAACCCACGCAACACTGGGAGAACATACTAACTCAACACAGAAAGGTCCCGAGCTGGAAGCGAACCAGCAACCTTCTTGCTGTGAGACGATCCAATAACCTTTATGAACCTTTACGCTATACTTTATATATCATAATTATAATAGATTTATAATGTATTATATAAAACGTATGCAACTATTTAATTAAGTTTTGTATCGGTGTTAATTTTACATAAATGCATTGATCTTCATTGTCACTTTAACACTACCCCGGAAATTGTCGTACGATTCCTTGACTGAAGAAATAATAAAAAAATACAAAACATGAAATACCGTAGACATTTTAAAGGACACGCATACAAACATACACACAGGTACAAAAAACTGCAATAAAAAAGGCCTGTAAGTAGCTATGAACACTTTGAAGAAGGTCACAAACAGTCACTGCGTTCGTGTCTACACAAAATGTGTGTTACTAGTGAAGAAGACATGGTAGCAGGGTGAACAGAAGGGGGCTCAGCGCACAGCCCTGAAGAAAGCTAGTGCTAAATATGATGGAGGAGAAACTTTAGTGTGTCTGTTAGTTACAGAGAGAGGAGTTCAAGTGTTTGGAATTTGTGTTGATGGTTCCGTTGACAGGCGTCTTGCCAATAATCATATTGGTATATATCCAAAGTGACATTCATGGAACTCGGGTTACGGCATTCCTTGGATCTTTTTTTTAATTTTTTTTTTTTTCTGTGAGGTTAAGAATCTGACTTAAAGCTGTTTCTAAAAAAATCCGATCTGGTTTAGAGTCACACATTTTACTTGTATACAAGTAAGAGAGAATAACACAGAGTCCACATGTCCGTCTAAAACCTTCTGAAGCACAGAGCTGTTAGTTCGCTGTTATATCTTCGTCGCGGTTCAACCAAACAAAAACTTGAATATCCTCAAGGTCTTCAAGGTCAGTTTCTCCATCACTTGAAATTTAAATGTGTTCTTTTGCAAGGAAAAATAAGGATATAGAAAATTTAAAGAAGCAATCAGCTCAGATCTCTACATCCTAAGATTGATGTCTACTGTAAATTCATGGGACATCAGGTCATCAAGTCAGGGATACCCCAACTTGTGGAGCCACTGTGACTACCCCTAAGTTTCAGAAACGAAAGAAAACAGTTCAGATTCAACAACAATGCATTCGTGCCAACCAGAGAATTCTTCTGGTCGCCCCGTGAAGGGAGAAGATGATGAAGACCATCTGGGCCTGGCTGAGGAATTTTGACTTCAGCCTGATGTGTAAGAATGTTCAGCAGTGACTCATGGCGGGCGGTTCAGATGCATGAGAGTGTGAGTGTGAGTGTGTGTGTGTGTGTGTGTGTTCGTCAGCTGGTATTTAAACGCCACACCCCGTCCAGCCCAGGGTCATAACGGAGCTGCTGCTCGCCTCCTCACTGCCGCGTCTCTTTAGGTAAGAACACTTTGATTTAGCAGAACTTAACCTCATTAGACAACAAATCATCTCATGACTCGAGACTCACATGACTTTTATTCAAGGAATGTGAAAACACAAGGCTTTTCTGAGGCTCGATATCTTTCATTCGTTGTGATTTTCAAGAAGTTATAGATGCTGTTGAACCGAAGAAGGAGAAAAGTTTGCGATTTGATTTGTTTACGCCGAGTGTGATTCTCAAAGTGGGAGGAATCTTAAAGGGACAGTGATCTTTTATTTAGATGCTGCAGTATTTTATCAGAAATGATGGCGACTTATCTCTGGTTACCTAACGTAACTATGGTTCTACGAATAAATGCGGTAGGCAGGTACACACCATAAGCGAAGCCCGGCTGGAGGGCCTCGCATCATGAAGTAGAATTATACTTTAGGAGACGAGGATCGTAAGAAAGTTATTGGTATATATATCTTTTTTTTTTCAATAATATAAATATAGGAACAATAATGTAAATATTACACAAAGATAAAAGTTGTAAATTGCACTCTTATTTTCGCAAAAATGATCCTGCAGTTTCATTCGCTGCTAAAAGATAATTAAAAATATAAATAAATGAATAAAGAATGGATCCATAGTTTCCCTTCATTGATCCCAAGCAAGAAAATGATAAGAGTTTATATAAAAAACATGTTTTTGTAACTATTTTGTCTTGATCTGACCTTAAAAAATCTACTGGATTGCATCTCTGGAAAAGTTTCAATTTCTATGTCACTTATTTTTTGAAGGTTGGTTTTCTTGGGACGTTACGCAACAAGTACAGGTCAGATATCAAGGCGGCGGGATTACGACGAGGAATTTAGGAGTGTATTATCACCAGTGATAAGATTGTGTCAGAGGTTTTTATATTTATTGCCAGAGGTTGTTGTGTATTTCAAGTTTTTCAACAGCACTATGTGAATTCTTAATGTGTATCAATATATCATGGATCGCAAACTTATCTTATTTCCCTGAACATGGACATACATGTCACAGTGGAGCCTCTGGTGGCTTGATCCGCGGTTGCTAGGCGACGAACAAATGAACAGTTTCCTGTTAATGTTCTGCCAAGCGGTCCAAGGTCTTGGCAGTTTTTCGCTTTTATTCCCTAATGGCTGTATTTACACATTGATGTGTTTACTTTACATGTTAGTGTGAGTCACTCTAGCAGGCATTTCTCACCGCGTCGATACATCAGCAGACAGTCAGACGTGAGTTTTTCCTTCTTATTATGATATAGTTTAAGATCTATTTCTGCAGGACTTTGTCGTCTTATCTGGGCTGACACACCCGCGGGGGCATGCCTTGCTCAATAGATCCAGATCACAGGGACACCCTTTGTACTTGGATGTTAATGATTGACTTCACATACTTGATCCTGATTTAATTTTTATCTTTGTCTAATCTGTTTATTTATATGTTGTGGTTTTCATTTACATCTTGCTGTGAGACATTAGATGATTCCGAGTGTAGAGAAATGTTGAGAGTATTTAGACTTTGATCTTAACATAGCGAAGATATATATATATATATATACGGTATATGACACATCTATCTTCTTAACAAACACCAAAGGACACAAATCCATGGCATCTTTAAAGTGAAAAAGCTCAAGACAAAAACATACTTTTCTGCTGTAATAAGTGAAAAAACATCCATCAACCAAAGTGAAAATTCAAGATAAACCTTCTAAAAATTACTGATGTGTTGATGAAGCTTCATGAAACAGTGTCATTATCTCCTGAGTCCACTAGATGTCACTCTTTGCTCTTTAATCTATTGCTTTGAAAAGTTATTCTTTTGAAACCTCACATCATTATTAAGCTGAGGGCGCCCCCTACTGTCCTCTGAAAAATATGACACTGTTTCATGAAGCTTCATCAACACATTTCTAGTCATTATCAAGTTATATTTTTAAACCAAAGTCATTTAGAAAACGGTAAACAATATGACTTTAAAATGCCACAAAAGTCTAAAAACCAGGCGGTGCTAAGTGTTCATTCTAATCCCTTAAATTAAATGTTGTGTTGAAGGGGTTAATAGTGCAGGAGGTTCTACTTTGAAATTACATAACTCTTGGTTAAAAAACGACTTGAGAATGACCTCATGCTACTTTCAAGGTCGAGCGATTAAAGCAAATCAAAAGTATTATTTTTATACATCGACATTTGCAGACCAATAAATACTTCAAAGGAAATAACCGTCTCATGACTTTGTTTCATCTGATCCTAAAATATCTTCTTGGTTTGTATTACTTTATTACATGAATATAATGGTGTTTTTGTACAAAGTAATATATTAAAGTTAGTTGTGTAATTACATGCCATTTATGGGAAGAAAGAGTGAAAATGTTATTTGATTTTTTCGTGTTCAAATATGGAAATGAACATTGTGTCCTACGATATATTCTTAGATATTCTTAATAAAGTTCTTATTTATTCTGCACTGTATGGATTTATCCTTCAAAATAAAGGTCAGCAGTGCAGGAAAGTCAAGCACCAAAGTGTATCAAAGGAGGTAAAGTCATTGAACTGAAACCTTTAATTTATTAACCCCTGATTTCAAGAGTGATGATGTTTTCTGCAGTGATTTTCAAAGTCACACGTTTTATTTTATGAAATTCAAATTGTTGGGTCGTTTTCCCCGAGAGTTGAGAACTAATACCATGTGTCGTGTCCCTGCAGGTTTGACTCATCATGGCACTGGTGTCGGAGTTTCTGGGCCAACTGACGCTCTCGTACGGAGGCGCGGTGAGTTTCCATCACAGGCGTATGTAAAGAAACCGTGGACTTGTGACCAGTTTTTTCTTTACTGCCCGAAACTTCACAGGCAGGAATGCGGTCGTAAAAGTAGATAAGGAAGTTTCCACCCTTTCTTTCTGAGAGCTGATAACTTATTGCTGTTAAACACACCTGACGTTTACACCTGAAATACACTTTCATAACTTATCAATCATGAAGCAGTGTTTTCAGAGGACAGTAGGGGGCGCCCTCATCTTAAAAATGATGTGAGGTTTCAATAGAGTAGCTTTTCAAAGCAATAGATTATAGAGCAAAGAGTGACATCTAGTGGACTCCGGAAATAATGACACTGTTTCATGAAGCTTCATCGACACATCACTAGCAAATTGACTCTCATATTAGTGCAAAAACAAGCTTCAACCTTAAGGTGTTACAATAGTGATGTGTCGATGAAACTTCATGAAACAGTGTCATATTCTTCAGTGGACAGTAGGGGGCGCCCTCCGCTTAAAAATGATGTGAGGTTTCAATAGAATAACTTTTCAAAGCAATAGATTATAGAGCAAAGAGTGACATCTAGTGGACTCGGGGGATAATGACACTGTTTCATGAAGCTTCATGAAACAGTGTCCACTGGTGTATATAACAACTTCCACAAAATCTTGAAAATAAATGTAATATATATAAGTAGAAATATAGTTGAAAAAAGCATCAAAATAAAGTTTTACAATAATTTGGTTTTGCGTAATTAATGTTTTTGGTAAATAAAAAACGTGTAAATAAAATAGTTTAGTGATGTTTAGTGATGTATCGATGAAGCTTCATGAAGTGGTGTCATATTTTTCAGAGGACAGTAGGGGGCGCCCTCATCTTAAAAATGATGTGAGGTTTCCATAGAATTAGATTATAGAGCAAAGAGTGACATCTAGTGGACTCAGGGGATAATGACACTGTTTCATGAAGCTTCATTAACCGGTTACTAAAAATGACAATAAATAAATGTTAATATTTGTGTATCCGAGCACAGCATGAAGTTGAACTGAAGTATCCAACTGTGGTACCGGCGAGAGACTTCGACCCGGCCAGAGATGCTGCTCGGATAGAAACCGCCATCAAGACCAAAGGTGAGACTTGACAAGTGGAACACACCCTTGTGATATCTTAGGGTCAAGGTGACCCGGAAAACAAATGTGCTTGTGGTATCCATTGTGTTGTCTCTGGGTCAAGGTGAACGACCTCCACCACTGCATTTATAATTATGGAAGCCAGGGAGGTCGTTCACCTTGACCCAGAGACAACACAAGTACTTCGCGTCATCTTGACGATGAGATAGCTTTTCAAATGATTATAGAGCGAAGAGTGACATCTAGTGGACTCAGGAAATAATGACACTGTTTCATGAAGCTTCATCGACACATCACTAGATAAGATAAAATAAACATAAACAAAATAGAATGAGGGGCTAATGGAGCTTCATGAAGTAGTTTCCTGATATAAGGGATCAGTATGCAGTGGTTATTTCAATATACATAAAAAAAGCAAAAAAAACCTAAAATCAGAGAGCACCATCTAGTGGTCTGAAACAATAAGCACATTGTTTGCCGAAGCTTCATCAGACCTTCACTAACTAAACCAACCAAACCGTTGAACTGAGGAAAAATATATTTACGATGTTTTTCTTGCAGGCGTTGATGAACAAACCATCACCGACATCCTGACCAGACGCAGCTACGACCAGCGCAGAGAGATCGCCTTCGAGTACGAGCGCATCGCCAAGAAGGTGATCATGAGACACATCTTACATTCTTTAAAAATAAAATCTTTATACCTGAGAACAATGACTTTTTCACCAGGAGCCACAACTTTGTTGAAAATCCAGCTTAATATGATGAATTGATTTATGTAATACCAATGTTATACATAGTTAAGGGATGATGTTATACTATGTTAAGATAAGTGTCTGTATTTCTCTGTGTGCTTGTGTTTGTTTCTGTATGTGTTTCTCTGTGTGTCTGTGTGTGTTTCTCTGTGTTTCTGTGTGTGTATCTTTGTGTTTCTGTGAGTGTTTCTATGTTTTTCTGTGTGTGTATCTTTGTGTTTCTGTGAGTGTTTCTCTGTTTTTCTGTGTGTGTATCTTTGTGTTTTTCTGTGAGTGTTTCTCTGTTTTTCTGTGTGTGTATCTTTGTGTTTCTGTGAGTGTTTCTCTGTTTTTCTGTGTGTGTATCTTTGTGTTTCTGTGAGTGTTTCTCTGTTTTTCTGTGTGTGTATCTTTGTGTTTCTGTGAGTGTTTCTCTGTTTTTCTGTGTGTATCTTTGTGTTTTTCTGTGAGTGTTTCTCTGTTTTTCTGTGTGTGCATCTTTGTGTTTCTGTGAGTGTTTCTCTGTTTTTCTGTGTGTGTATCTTCGTGTTTCTGTGAGTGTTTCTCTGTTTTTCTGTGTGTGTATCTTTGTGTTTCTGTGAGTGTTTCTCTGTTTTTCTGTGTGTGTATCTTTGTGTTTCTGTGAGTGTTTCTCTGTTTTTCTGTGTGTGTATCTTTGTGTTTCTGTGAGTGTTTCTCTGTTTTTCTGTGCGTGTATCTTTGTGTTTCTGTGAGTGTTTCTCGGTTTTTCTGTGTGTGTATCTTTGTGTTTCTGTGAGTGTTTCTCTGTTTTTCTGTGTGTGTATCTTTGTGTTTCTGTGCGTGTTTCTCTGTTTTTCTGTGTGTGTATCTTTGTGTGTCTGTGCGTGTTTCTCTGTTTTTCTGTGTGTGTATCTTTGTGTGTCTGTGCGTGTTCCTCTATGTGTCTGCGTGCATCTCTGTGTGTCTCTGTGTTTCTCTGTGTTTTTCTGTGTGTGTATCTTTGTGTGTCTGTGTGTGTTTCTCGGTGTTTCTGTGTGTGTATCTTTGTGTTTCTGTGAGTGTTTCTCTGTTTTTCTGTGTGTATCGTTGTGTTTCTGTGAGTGTTTCTCTGTTTTTCTGTGTGTGTATCTTTGTGTGTCTGTGTGTGTTTCTCTGTTTTTCTGTGTGTGTATCGTTGTGTTTCTGTGAGTGTTTCTCTGTTTTTCTGTGTGTGTATCTTTGTGTGTCTGTGTGTGTTTCTCTGTTTTTCTGTGTGTATCGTTGTGTTTCTGTGAGTGTTTCTCTGTTTTTCTGTGTGTGTATCGTTGTGTTTCTGTGAGTGTTTCTCTGTTTTTCTGTGTGTGTATCTTTGTGTTTCTGTGAGTGTTTCTCTGTTTTTCTGTGTGTGTATCTTTGTGTTTCTGTGAGTGTTTCTCTGTTTTTCTGTGTGTGTATCTTTGTGTTTCTGTGCGTGTTTCTCGTTTTTTCTGTGTATGTATCTTTGTGTGTCTGTGCGTGTTTCTCTGTTTTTCTGTGTGTGTATCTTTGTGTGTCTGTGCGTGTTCCTCTATGTGTCTGCGTGCATCTCTGTGTGTCTCTGTGTTTCTCTGTGTTTTTCTCTGTGTGTCTGTGTGCAAAATGATATTTATATCCTTTTCTTTGTGTTATTTACTTTGATCTACGTTCTTTGTATTTGCACTTTTTCACCTTTTGCACTTTGTTCTTTTATTTGCACTTTGTTCTTGTTTTTATGAAACTACAGTATCATCTGCTGTGAACTGGAAACCTAGTTTCCTGAAGGAGATCTCCAAATGGATTAATAAAGTCTATCTTATTTTATATAACATAATTAATCTCACTTTTTTTAATCTCGCATTAAAGCAGTTATTTTTCTTTTTTTTTAAACAAAAACCTTATAGTTGTGTTTATAGAGTGGTAATGAATAATAGAAACATATACAAAAATAAAAGTCTTAAATTCTTCTCAGAAAGGAGTTCTTAGTCTCCAGCATAGACGTCAGGAAATACAATAAAAGTCTAATTAATTTATCTGTGTTTTCGTCTCTTCAGGACATGATCACAGCCCTGAAGGGGGCGCTCTCTGGCTCTCTGGAGGCCCTGGTTCTCGGCCTGATGAAGTCCACCGCTCAGTACGACGCGTCGGAGCTCAAAGCCTCCATGAAGGTTCGTCTGATGTTCTCCAGTAATTCAGTCGACTCTCGTGTCCGTGACTGGAACAACAACAACACAATGACTGGAACAACAACAACACAATGACTGGAACAACAACAACACAATGACTGGAACAACAACAACACAATGACTGGAATAACAACAACACAATGATTGGAACAACAACAACACAATGACTGGAACAACAACAACAACACAATGACTGGAACAACAACACAATGACTGGAACAACAACAACAACACAATGACTGGAACAACAACAACACAATGACTGGAACAACAACAACACAATGACTTGAACAACAACAACACAATGACTGGAACAACAACAACAACAACACAATGACTGGAACAACAACAACACAATGACTTGGAACAACAACAACACAATGACTGGAACAACAACAACACAATGACTTGGAACAACAACAACACAATGACTTGTAACAACAACAACACAATGACTGGAACAACAACAACAACACAATGACTGGAACAACAACAACACAATGACTGGAACAACAACAACACAATGACTTGGAACAACAACAACACAATGACTGGAACAACAACAACACAATGACTGGAACAAACAACAACACAATGACTGGAACAACAACAACACAATGACTGGAACAAAAAACAACACAATGACTGGAACAACAACAACACAATGACTGGAACAACAACAACACAATGACTGGAACAACAACAACACAATGACTGGAACAAACAACAACACAATGACTGGAACAACAACAACACAATGACTGGAACAAACAACAACACAATGACTGGAACAACAACAACACAATGACTGGAACAACAACAACACAATGACTTGGAACAACAACAACACAATGACTGGAACAACAACAACACAATGACTTGGAACAACAACAACACAATGACTGGAACAACAACAACACAATGACTGGAACAACAACAACACAATGACTTGGAACAACAACAACACAATGACTGGAACAACAACAACACAATGACTTGGAACAACAACAACACAATGACTGGAACAACAACAACACAATGACTTGGAACAACAACAACACAATGACTGGAACAACAACAACACAATGACTGGAACAAACAACAACACAATGACTGGAACAAACAACAACACAATGACTGGAACAACAACAACACAATGACTGGAACAAACAACAACACAATGACTGGAACAACAACAACACAATGACTGGAACAACAACAACACAATGACTGGAACAACAACAACACAATGACTGGAACAACAACAACACAATGACTGGAACAAACAACAACACAATGACTTGGAACAACAACAACACAATGACTGGAACAACAACAACACAATGACTGGAACAAACAACAACACAATGACTGGAACAAACAACAACACAATGACTGGAACAACAACAACACAATGACTGGAACAAACAACAACACAATGACTGGAACAACAACAACACAATGACTGGAACAACAACAACACAATGACTGGAATAACAACAACACAATGACTAGAACAACAACAACACAATGACTGGAACAACAACAACACAATGACTTGGAACAACAACAACACAATGACTGGAACAAACAACAACACAATGACTGGAACAACAACAACACAATGACTGGAACAACAACAACACAATGACTGGAACAAACAACAACACAATGACTGGAACAACAACAACACAATGACTGGAACAAACAACAACACAATGACTGGAACAACAACAACACAATGACTGGAACAACAACAACACAATGACTGGAACAACAACAACACAATGACTGGAACAACAACAACACAATGACTGGAATAACAACAACACAATGACTGGAACAACAACAACACAATGACTGGAACAACAACAACACAATGACTGGAACAACAACAACACAATGACTGGAACAACAACAACACAATGACTGGAACAACAACAACACAATGACTGGAACAACAACAACAACACAATGACTGGAACAACAACAACACAATGACTGGAACAACAACAACAACACAATGACTGGAACAACAACAACACAATGACTGGAACAACAACAACAACACAATGACTGGAACAACAACAACAACACAATGACTGGAACAACAACAACACAATGACTTGGAACAACAACAACACAATGACTGGAACAACAACAACACAATGACTTGGAACAACAACAACACAATGACTGGAACAACAACAACACAATGACTGGAACAACAACAACACAATGACTTGGATCAACAACAACACAATGACTGGAATCAGCAACGACACAATGACTGGAACAACAACAACACAATGACTTGGAACAACAACAACACAATGACTGGAACAACAACAACACAATGACTGGAACAACAACAACACAATGACTGGAACAACAACAACACAATGACTGGAACAACAACAACACAATGACTTGGATCAACAACAACACAATGACTGGAACAACAACAACACAATGACTTGGAACAACAACAACACAATGACTGGAACAACAACAACACAATGACTGGAACAACAACAACACAATGACTGGAACAACAACAACACAATGACTTGGATCAACAACAACACAATGACTGGAACAACAACAACACAATGACTTGGAACAACAACAACACAATGACTTGGAACAACAACAACACAATGACTGGAACAACAACACAATGACTTGTTCTGTTCAGGGACTCGGAACCGATGAAGAGGCGCTCATCGAGATCGTCTGCTCGAGGAGCAAAGACGAAATGTTGGACATCAAGAAGTTTTACAAAGAATGTAAGTATTTATAGTTTAAAGTTCAACTGATGTGTTGATGTAAGTGTGTGTTGCTGTGTTGTGTGACTCTATTGTATCATCAGTGTGTGTTTGTACAAAACTCTCTTTTCATTAAAATATTGACATTAGAAAATGATCTTAAGCTCCGCCCACTGAAAACACTTAAATACTTAATAACCACACCCACTCTGCTGTGATTGGTCAAAAATCAAGGTTTGTTACTGCGCTTCATCATATCACGAAGTCTCCACCTTCAAGGGACTCGTTGTATAAACAAAGCAGGGCGTGATTACAGCTGGCTGGAGGAGGAGTGAAGCCATTATTACGTCATAATAGACTCTCATAACCTCTCGTTCGCCCAGATTTCAGAGCAACTTTATAAAGTAATAAGTTGAAAACATGGTCATGATGAGGAACTTACTGCGTCTTGAAGATAAAGTATTTACTACATGAGAGTCAGGAGAGTTTGACATTAGTTGACATTTGAAAAAAATTTGTGTTCCGTTAAATCTATTTATCGATGTAACTCAAATATCTTCTCAGTGTTCAAGAAGGATTTGGACAAAGACGTCGCCGGCGACACCTCGGGAGCGTTCGCTAAACTGCTGCTTGCGTTGTTGCAGGTACAGTTAACTTTTCACTTTTTCTTAATATAAACAACAAAAAAATCCACTCAGATCATTCTTCAAATATTCCACCTCGCTTCATCAACGTTTGATTGACAGACCAACAGAGACGAACCATCCAACGTGATCGACTATCAGAAGATCGACGATGACGCCAGGGTGAGTCGTCGAGATGTTGTTGTGATGTCGTTGTGATCTCATTGTGTTGACCGTCGCTCTGTTGTGTTGCAGTCTCTGTATGAAGCCGGTGTGAAGAGGAAGGGAACAGACGTGGTGACCTGGATCACCATCATGTCTCAGAGGAGCGTCCCTCATCTGCAGAAAGGTGTGTCTGTGTTGATAAACTAGTGAGTTAGTTAGAGTTAGATAGACTTTATTAATCTCTCTGCAGATCTCCTTCGTGAAATTGGGTTTCCAGTTCACAGCAGATGATAGTTTCATACAAACAGGAACTAGAACAAAGTTCAAATAAAGAAAACAGTGCAAGGGAAGACAAAGAGCAAATATAAAGTAATGTTTGTGTTAAATTGTGAATAATTTCTATTTTGAAGTCCAATGTGTACAACTTAAGACATACTGTTTACACTGAATAGTATTTAGATTTAATTGTTAACATTTAATATTTTTTACATTTAATTCTTTCCACTAAATATTGTTTACATTTAATTGTTTATACTGAATTTGTTTTAAATCCATGTTTACATTTTTTTTACACTTACAATTCTTTTATATTGACTTGTTTACACTGAATTTGTTTTAAAAACATTATTTTTTACATTTCTTTTACACTTAATAATTTTATATATTAAATGTTTCAATTTAATTCTTACACTGTATATTTTTTTAGATTTAATTGTTTACACTGAATTTTTTATATTGAATTTTTATATTTAATTGTTTACACTTAATAATTTTATATATTGAATATTATATTTCATTCAATTCTTACACTGATTATTTTTTACATTTAAATGTTACATTTAATTTTTTACACTTAATAATTGTATACATCGAATTTTTCCATTAAATTCTTAGATTTAATATTTTTTATATTGAATTTTTACATTTAATTGTTTACACTGAATAATTTTATATACTGAATTTTTCCATTAAATTCTTACACTGAATATCTTTTACAGTAACTATTTACATACTTACCGAATACTTTGCAATGATTTTTTTTTAATTGAATTTAATACAGAATGTATTCATGCAAAAATAAAGAATAAATGCTGATGACAAAAATAACTGGTTGAAAGTTAACGTACAATAGTACACATCAGTATAATTCTACTCTTGAGATCCAGACTTCGACATAAACTCTCCTGTCGTTCGTTCCAGTCTTCGATCGCTACAAGAGCTACAGTCCGTACGACATGAAGGAGAGCATCAGGAAGGAGGTGAAGGGAGATCTGGAGAAGTCCTTCCTGACTCTGGGTGAGTCGTAAAAACATTTGTTTACCTCCAACATTCTCATGACGTTCTCTCGGCTCGACAGTGGAATGCTTCGAGAACAGGCAGCTCTACTTCGCCAACAGGCTGAGCGAGGCCATGAAGGTGCAGTGAAGCTCCAGCAGGCCTGAAGGTGGTCTCCTGCGCCAGAGTGTAACCACACTGTGTGTGTGTGTGTGTGTCCCCCCTCAGACCAAAGGAGCCAAGGAGAAGGTGCTGACCAGGATCATGGTGTCCCGCTGTGAGGTGGACCTGATGAAGGTCCGGACAGAGTTCAAGAGGCAGCACCAGAAGTCTCTGTACCAGACCATCGCTGTGAGTATCTCCAGATGTTGGAGGTTCTTCAAACATTTATTTAGATTAAGATCATTAATGTGTCGTTCTTAATCCGTGGCTGTTCTTAAAAATAAACATTTGTGTGTGTGTGTGTGTGTGTGTGTGTGTGTGTGTGTGTGTGTGTGTGTGTGTGTGTGCAGGAACACACTAAAGGAGACTACCAGAAGGCTCTGCTCAGTCTGTGTGGAGGAGACGACTGAAGTTTATAAAAGACATTCAAACTGATTCTGTCTCTTCTTCTGCATCTTCAAACCTGTTTTTCTGACACTGAAATAAAAAGAACTAATACTTCTAAACGTGTGTTCATAAAAATGACCGCTAGGGTGCAGCATTGTTGCATTTACACCGCGTCAATGACCAATTTTTAAACTCATTTACAAAAATAGATTTTGGTTCTAAAGTTGAACATATTGAGATAATAAAAACTAAGAATATTTAAACATTTAATCATTTATTTCATTTCCATATGTAGAAAATGTAATTCTAGCGTTAATTTACTGAATTTCTCGAACTCCTTTGTTGTTCTCAGTATTATCTTGATCTTTAAAGTATATACTTTTTTGAGTATTGTTTTGATTGTTTAAGCGCTTTGTGACCCTGGTCTCGAAAAGCGCTATATAAATAAATATTACTTACTTACTTACTTACTTACTTTAAATTTAAATTAAATTTCCTTGATTTTCTGGAACTCCTGTGTTATTCTCGGTGTTATCTTGACTTTTTTTAACTTTAGAACTTTATTGAACTTTATTGAAATAGTTTTTTTGCCAAAGCAATACAGCAATTATTCATAAAAAAATAAATAAAAATAAAATAAGAACAAGAACAAAGAGAAAGAAAGAGAAAGAAAAAACAACAAAGACCTTTTAAGTATACATTTTATTGAGTATTATTATTGATTGTTTAAGCGCTTTGTGACCCTGGTCTGGAAAATCACTCTATAAATATAAATGACTTACTTACTTAAAATGGGAAAGAAAAAACCCAAATAGATTTGAAGAGAGTTGAAACATCAGTTACAACTAATAAACAAGTGTTCAAACCGTGTTGACACGAGGAAGCACCTGAAGCTCGTCTCATAAACTCTCAGAGAGGATCATGTTTGATTGACGGACAGGTGAGCGAGATCACAGGCAGGATTAAGAGCAGGTATGTCGGGTTATTGCCTCGACACTGATGCGTGTCACACAGGGGCTGGTGGGTGGGCTTCGAGCTCCTCACCTCAACAACAGGTTTGTTTTGAAAAATAAAATCATTAATTTCCTTAAAAATACAGTAATATATATAGTTATATAACAGGAATTTAGCTGCAAATCTATTAAATCAAAATTTACGTTCTGGTGAAATTACATTAACAAAAGTTCTGTAACTATCATTGAAATATCCAGACAAACAGTTGACAGCGCTATATAAATAAATATTACTTACTTACTTACTTACTTACATTTAAACAATTATAAAACTTTTATGACTTTAAGTTAATAATTGAACCGTTTATTAGATACATCTGTGGAGTAAAGTAACAAGTATGACCTCAGGTTGTGTTTTTAACGGTTAGCGTGTTTCAACTTGTTTGTTTACAATTGTTTACATTTTAAATGAAAATCTGTATCCTGGGAAGCTAAGTTAGCAAATATTAGCATTTGCCACCATTTAAGATTTCACAATTAAAACGATGTTTGTCAGACATTTATCCTGCTTTGATAATTGCTTTGAGGTTAATGATAATCAGTGCTTTGGCAAGTTACATTAAATTAGTTAGTTACAGTTACTAGTTACTTCTTTCAAAAGTACTTTAGGTCACTATCAAAGTAACTAGTTACTCGGGTAGACAGGGAAGATTAAACAAATTGAAATGAAGTTAAGAACAATACATAAACTAAAAATAATGAAAGTAAAGCATTCAATAAATTGGGGGCACAGACTGCATTTTTGTGGCCGATAAATCGACAATTCTTTAAAGCCTTGATACCCATTTTTCCCATTTTTTTTTCAAATTAAACACACACTTAAGTCCATTTTTCTTTTACAATTGATCACAGATATATTTTAAATAACAACAACAATAATAAATAACAATAAAAAGTGAGCAACTCTGTAATAAAACACATTAGTTAAAATAATCTTGAAAACTTAAAAAGTGCAGACGACGGTGAAATAATCAAACCCAAAACATAAACTTTACAAAAAAGTACTAATTTATATCTTTTCACCCGACAGACGCTCCTCTTTGTTATTTCAACTGTTGAAAATTTAAAGTCCAAATGTTTTGTCTGTGTTGATTGTTCCTTGACCCGATACAGTGCTTTAGACAGTGTTTTCAAAATATCTTGTGTCCTTGAACGCACCATAGTGATCCCATTGTCGTTGAAGGTTTGCAATAACATGTTACATAAAGTTCTAACTATCTATCATCACGTATGACTGTGAATAGAATCTTGTTTCAAACCTGTTCATTTAATTGAATGATGTAATGTAATATAATGATTAACGAAATCGCAGTAATGATTAACGCGTAACTGTAGTTACTGAAAATGTGTTTTTCTCAAAAACTGTTTTCTTCAACTGAGAAAAATCTCTAAACTCAGGTAAATGCTGTCATGACACGATCTGGAGCATATAAACCATGCATTTGTTTCTTCTCGTTTATACTATTGTATCAGTTTATTTTCATGTCTTAACAAGAAGGATGTGTCTCGCCTGCAGTTCATACAAAATTCTGCAGCCGGAATTCTGATCCACTCTAGTAGAAGAACTCACATTTCTCCGATCCTTAAAACTCTTCACTGGCTGCCAGTTTCTTTCAGGATCAACTTTAAAATTCTGGTTCTTACTTTCAGATCTATTCATGGTCAGACCTTACCTCCTGATTTAGTCCTGATCCAGACTTACACCCCAGTTCGGGCTCTGAGGTCTGTGGATCAGAATCTACTGATGGTTCCTGAACACGCTTCAGGACCAGAGGAGAGAAATCCTCCCAGACTGTTGCTCCTAAGCTTTGGAACCATCTCTGTGTTTGATGATCTACTGACTCCTTCAAGAAACATCTTAAGACATTTTTACTTGAGCTTTTCCCTGATTTCTTGTGTTTGTCTTATGTATCTTGATCTTTTAAAGTATATATTTTAACTGTGTATTGTTTTGATTGTTAAAGCACTTTGTGACCCTGGTCTAGGAAGGACAGTTACAGATAATTTCTTACTTATTTACTGGTTAAAAGACTTGATTCCACAGCGTCCATTGATGTTTAGGTCACTTGTGTTTGTGTCATTATTGGTCACTTTGATGGAGTCCTTCAGAGATGCAGGACCGCGAGGATCAAGATGTTTGACCAGCGTTTCCCTTCAACCTCCTCGTCAGCAGAAGCCGAAGTGTTGTCCAGAGCGTCGCGCCGCTGACCTCGCACAAGTGTTATTTGTTTAAAGCCCGGCTTATCCGCCGTCGTCACGCTCCCGTAATCCTCTGGACCGGCCACTCCTGAATCCCACCCTCCTCCTCGCCGGCACACCTCGGACGAGCAGAAATCACCAAAACCGCCACTCCAACATGAACCAAATGTCAGACTCATCTGGCTGGCGGACTCACAGACTAGTCTCCTAATCGTCTCATTGGAGTCTGGGCGACTGAATGAAGCCGGGCCGCACCCCTCGAGTCCCTGGAGCTGAAATCCACCTTGTAATCTCAAGTGTTCGGACCTGAGGTGTCATTCCCAATCTGGTTCTTTAAAATAAGCATATTTGACGATGACGGACGACCTTCAACGGTTTTGTGTTTTCTGTTGAGCTGAGCAGATTCAAGCCGTCGGATTCATGCTTGACCTTGTAGAGAAAGTTAACTTTAAAGTGTTTCCAGCGTCTACTGTCTACAGCGGGAGCTTCACTCCAGTGTGTCTGTGTAGCATGTTAGCCTGTTAGCTTCCGCTACGAGTAAGCTTCGAATATATATTAAACTTTTATCCAAACAGTTTCTCCTGTCAGGGGTTTCCATTAGAAGATGGTCGTTACAGACGAGCAGTATGAAGGTATTTGGATGTTTTTAAGTGTCTTTTTAGACGAAGATGAAGGCGAAGACAACTGAGCTCCAGTCGCTACATTAAAATGAACAAATATTTCTGTTTAAAAGAACAGATTACTCTGAAAATAACCCCAATATGAAAAAAAACCCTAATGTTTAATGAAAATCTGATCTGATTTTCTTGTTCAGCAGGTCTTGAACTATAAGTGAGTAAAGTATTTATTTATACTGAATAAATATAAATTTATTTCCCAATAAATACAGTGTAAGAACATGACTATTGATATTTAACAACTATATTTTAATTCAGAATTTTACTAATTTCTACTCACCCTCATGTCGACTAAGGGTTGGGATTTTCTTTTTAGAATAATCCATTTATCTTTAATTATAGGCAAAATGTACGTCAATATGAAAGTCATTTCTCATGTCAAGGCTTCAATACAAGAGGGACGTTACAGACGAGCAGTATGGAGGTATTTTTTTTAGTGATGTGTCGATGAAGCTTCATGAAGCAGTGTCATACTTTTCAGAGGACAGTAGGGGGCGCCCTCAGTTTGAAAATGATGTGAGGTTTCAATGGAATAGCTTTTCAAAGCAATAGATTACAGAGCAAAGAGTGACATCTAGTGGACTCAGGAAATAATGACACTGTTTTATGAAGCTTCATCGACACATCACTAGTATTTGTAAATTATGTGTTGATGAAGCTTCATGAAACAGTGCCCTTATTGAAACCTCACATCATTTTTAAGATGAGGGCGCCCCCTACTGTCCTCTGAAGAATATGACACTGTTTCGTGAAGCTTCATCGACACATCACTGGTATTTGAATGTTTTTTAACTGTCTGTTTGGACATAGAAAAGTGTGTGGTACTTGCGGTCTTCGTACGAACTTCAAAATCTGACTGTAACTCTTAAAAGAAACAGATTACTCTGAAAATAATCCCAACCCTTAGTCGACATGAGGGAGAGTAGAACATGAGTGAAGTTTGAATTTTGGGATTATAGACAAAGAGCTATAAACAAAAATGTATGCTAATGCTAATGTAGTTGTCTTCATCTTCATCCAAAAAGACACTTAAAAACATCCAAATACCTCCATAATGCTCGACTTTAACGTCCTTCTTGGATTGAAGTTTTGACATAAGAGATTATTCCGGTATACAAGTCTATATATTTAGGTTGTTTGTATCGAAAGCTAAATAGCTGCTAACATGCTACACAGACAGGAACATTTCTGGGAAAATATTGTGACGGACTACATTATCGACATAAAGGGTGAATAGAAAATGAGTGAAATGTGAAGTAGAAAATCATCTGTTTAATAGCTGACATAATGTCTTTATATCTTAGTTCAGCAGTTCTTTAACGACAAGTACACAAAGTTTAATATATTTTAACTGTGGGTTCATTGTCCTCTAAGTAAAGTGTAATGAGGTCACTATCAAAACCAACACTCTGGCCAATAACAACAGAGTCTTTCGCAGGAAAAATCTTCAGTCGAGCAGAACAACAAACACTTCCCGCCGAACAGCATCTGTTGAATCATCGTTACAAACATCAAGCACGAAGCAGCCGCTTGTTTGTGAGGCGGAGAGAAAAAAAAAAAAAAGAATCCACATTTGATTTCAGCGGCACAAAGAAAAGATGCAAATGATCTCTGGAACTTTAAAATTTTCATCAATGCACCGCCTACTGCGCCGTCTTCTTCCTCCTCTCCTTTCCCTGAGTAACATGCAAAGTTTATCAGCCACTTTCATGTCCGCCTCTCTGACGGCGGCGTCTGACAGAGATTGACGAGTCAGGTAGACGCCGAGTCGGCCCGCGGCGTCGGCTGCTCGCGCTGACGCCTGTGCAACTTAATTCCCTTTGACAAGCTCCTGATGCCGGCGCTTCATTATAAATATTTTTAAAAGGGGCTCCGACCTTCTCCCCGGGCCCCCGTCGGGGACCCCGGCTCTCTCTGGCTTCGGCTTTGATTCCTGATTCTCGCTCGAGTTCCAGGCTAACGACGAAGACACAACACTACGCCGCTTGTCATCTTTTGTGGGAAGTTTTGCAACAATTAGCATAAATATTTCATCCCCGACGTTTGGCGTCGTCCTCGCTCCGGCAACCTCCACATCCGAGGAGGCCCAGAGATGTTCTGCCGGAAAGATGACAAAACCTTTGTAAAGTGTACTTTTCTCAGTGCTAATACACAGATGCTGGGGAAACACATGTAGTCTTTGGTGGAACGCTTTCGTTCGGGCAGATTTGGGGCGCAGCGAGGGAGGAGTTTGATTACTTTTGTGAGGGGTTTTTTTCTTGCTGGAATGCAAATCCAGTTCGATCTGGTTCATCTTATTATTTATTTCACACTGAATTGATGTACATTCCAGATCGTGACGCCGTCACCAGGTTTAACTAAGTTCTTTAAGAATAGCTTGATTATTAAATTAAACATCATTTTAGCGAAACAGATAAAATAATCTGGAGTTACTCACGTAAGAGGAATCCAAACATACATTTAACATAATAACAAATGAGAGTTCTTTTTTATATTCTTAGTTCTGCCTAATATTTTATTTTTTATTTTAAAATGTTTCCCCAATGTTATTGCCTTAGATTGTTTTTGATACCTTAAACTAATAGTTCACCCATTTTCTACTCACCCTCAAAACGACTAAGGGTTGGAATTATTTTCACAATAATAAGAGTGTTTCCTGTCTGTGTAGCATGTTAGCTATTTAGCTCCCGATACGAACAACCTCAAAATATAGACTTAATTTAATTTTTTTTTTAATAATTCCTAATATCGAGACTTCAATCAAAGAAAGACGTTACAGTCAAGCATTTTGGAGGTATTTTAATGTTTTTAAGTGTCTTTTTGGACGAATATGAAGACAAAGACAACTGAGGTCCAGTCGCTACATTAAAATGAACAAACATTTTTGTCCATAATTCTAAAAAGAACAGATGACTCTGAAAATAATCAGAAACCTTGGTCGAGGGTGAGGAGAAAATGGTTGAAGTTTGAATTTTGTAATTATAGACAAAGAGCTATGAATAAAAATGGATGCTAATGCTAATGCTAATGTAGCGACTGGAGCTCAGTTGTCTTTGTCTTTGTCCAAAAAGACACTTAAAATCATCCAAATACCTCCATACTGCTCGTCTTTAACGTCCATCTTGGATTGAAGCCTCAACATGAGAGATTGTTACGTAGAAAATTAAACAAGTCTATATATTTAGGTTGTTCATAGCGAAAGCTAAATAGCTAATATGCTACATGGACAGGAAACACTCTTATAATTGTGAAAATAATCCCAACCCTTTGTCGTCTTGAGGGTAAGTAGAAAATGGGTGAAGTTTGAATTTTGGGATTATAGACAAAGAGCTATAAACAAAAATGTATGCTAATGCTAATGTAGCTTAGTTGTCTTGGACAAAAAGACACTTAAAACATCCAAACACCACTATACTGCTCGTCTGTAACGTCCATCTTGTGTTGAAGCCTCGACATGAGAAATGTTTTGGAAAAAAATGTATACTTTAATACTTTATTTTAAGGTTATTTGTAGAGAAGGCTAAATAGCTAACATGCTACATAGACAAGCAACAACATTTCGTTGCCAGTTTCACTGCTGTTTTTTCTGTGCAATGACAATAAAACAAAGTCTACAGACAGAAAACAATATTGTGACGTACATTTTTGTCTATAAATCCAGAAAGGAAGGGATTATTATGAATATTATTCCAACCCTTAGTCGACATGAAGGCGAGTAGAAAATGAGTGAAATGTGAATTTAGGGTGAATTAGACACGTTCGACGACTCTCAGAATCTTCAGGAATAAAGCCCTGATTCTGACTGTTTTCTAGTTAAAATAGCAAAGTTAGAGTAAAATCTTTATAGTTCTCGTCTCGACAACATTATCATAAAATTAACTTTTGTTCTTCCGACACTCGTGTGGATCCAGATCTGCTTTTAAATCTACCCTCTCTTCATAGGAGTCGCTGGAAGATGGCCTGCCAGCGAACTTGCTAACAAAGAGCTGATGTAAATGTAGTCGCTGGACCGTGTCCTCCATCTCTGATGCTCCTCGACATCATACATCACGGTCATGATGAGATCCTCCAGCTCCTGGGCCACCAGAGCCTCCTCCCCTCGACCAGCCAACCTTCACTGCCGGGACATAAAGTCCATCACTGGCCTATAAAACCAACACTCGTCTCCTGTAAACGTCTCCGGTTACGACGTGTTTGCTCTGCAGGATTTTACGAACGTCCCGATCAAACCAATATAAGTCATATATTCTTTTATAGATAATAGTTCAAGTTATATATATATATATATTATTTTTTTAAAATAGGGCCTGCCAACGATTTGTTTTTAGTATGTAAAAAAAACCCTCTTTAAATCATTTGTAAAACTACATATTGAATATTTCTCATAAATTGCTCCTACCCAGGTGCAAAACAAATAGACTCAGGGACTCATTCATTCTTGGGCTATTAAATTGTACAATTCTGAGTTCGGGGGCAGGAGTGCAGTGAGAGTATCTGGATGTTCTGTTCCATGTTAGTCTTTGTATCTTTGTCTTTGTTGTTTTTCTTTGACCTATGTTCTTTGTCTTTATCTTTAGACTTAGATTGTGTCATCTTGTTCTTCCTCTTTATGTTCTTCTTCTTATTTTATTTTTTATGTATTATTTTTTATTGTTTATGAAAAATTGCTGGCTATTGGTAAAAAACAATTTCCCGAAGGAGACCTCCTGAGGGATCAATAAAGTTTTACCTTACCTTACCTTACCTTATAAAAATAGAATATAATTGACAATGGAATTTTCTTAAAGGGATAATTAAATGATGTAAAAATATGATTAAAATGATTCATTATAAACAATATCTGGTCTGGAAAAGCGCTATACAAATAAAAATTACTTACTTACTTATATATATATATATATATATATATATATATATATATATATATATATATATATATATATATATATATAAATTATATATGTTATATCATTAAATAAACCATTTTACCGTTGACTTTTTAATTATTTTTTTTTATTATATATACTATTTATCAATACTATATATATACTATTTGTAAAATATTATTAACAAGAATAAAACGGGGGAAAAGGGATCTTTGTTGGCAGAAACAAGAGCATCAAGCGCATGATTATGAAATTGTTTCTGAAAGCAATTTTTTGTTAAAACAAAATTACAGCGACTTTGGAAACTTGATATTTGATCTTCAACATATATTTCCTCCAAAATAAAAAAAAAACAAACACACTTTGACAAGATTTCTCAAGAGATTTCTAAAAAATATTGACTCAGGGAATGAATATATTAAAACGAAAACATTAGTTTATATTAATATTACATCGAAATAATGAATAGATATTCATCAACAACCGTTCTAAAGAAATAAAAGCTAGAATTTTCGCTATAAGGAACCTCGTATTTTTACTGTATGTACTTCAAATAAAATAAATATTAGAATTTTTTTTCTGGTTCAGTCTTTAAATTTCAATTACATTATTTTTGCAATATTAAGTTAAAATTAAAATGTGGCCATCCTACAAATATTTGTCTTATAAAAAAACACTAAAAATGCATTTGTTATGTAGAGTGTTTCTTAGTATCTCATTCTAGTATGTACAAGTATGTTATCTTAATTTTTTGGTTTATCTAAAGCATCTTTGCGTTTCTTGAAGAGCACTATAGAAACGTATGTATTATTATTTATTATTATTATAAAAAAATGTTTTATTTCAGTTCTAACTGTAATTTTTTGACAAAATACTAAATAAAATCACGAAAAAATGTAACTCACTTGAAGTTTAATTCCTGTCTTGTAATTATACTTTTGTTTAATGTTAAAAAAGCAATGGAAGTGTGGAGCTGCCAACATAAAAATAATGCTAAATGAAATGCTAAAATAAAAAGAAAAAACTAGAATAAAATTAAAAATAGATAATTGATACCGAAGAATTACATTATTACATGATACAGAAGTATTACATTATTACATGATACTGAAGTATTACATTATTACATGATACTGAAGTATTACATTATTACATGATACCGAAGAATTACATTATTACATGATACAGAAGTATTACATTATTACATGATACCGAAGTATTACATTATTACATGATAATGAAGAATTACATTATAACATGATACTGAAGTATAACATTATTACATGATACTGAAGTATTACATTATTACATGATACCGAAGTATTACATTATTACATGATACTGAAGTATTACATTATTACATGATACCGAAGTATTACATTATTACATGATACAGAAGTATTACATTATTACATGATACTGAAGTATTACATTATTACATGATACTGAAGTATTACATTATTACATGATACCGAAGTATTACATTATTACATGATACTGAAGTATTACATTATTACATGATACTGAAGAATTACATTATTACATGATACTGAAATATTACGTTATTACATGATACTGAAGTATTACATTATTACATGATACAGAAGTATTACATTATTACATGATACCGAAGAATTACATTATTACATGATACTGAAGTATTACGTTATTACATGATACAGAAGTATTACATTATTACATGATACTGAAGTATTACATTATTACATGATACAGAAGTATTACATTATTACATGATACCGAAGAATTACATTATTACATGATATAGAAGTATTACATTATTACATGATACTGAAGTATTACATTATTACATGATAATGAAGAATTACATTATAACATGATACTGAAGTATTACATTATTACATGATACTGAAGTATTACATTATTACATGATACCGAAGTATTACATTATTACATGATACTGAAGTATTACATTATGACATGATACCGAAGTATTACATTATTACATGATACAGAAGTATTACATTATTACATGATACTGAAGTATTACATTATTACATGATACTGAAGTATTACATTATTACATGATACCGAAGTATTACATTATTACATGATACTGAAGTATTACATTATTACATGATACTGAAGAATTACATTATTACATGATACTGAAATATTACGTTATTACATGATACTGAAGTATTACATTATTACATGATACTGAAGTATTACATTATTACATGATACTGAAGTATCACGTCATCACATGATACTGAAGTATCACGTCATTACATGATACTGAAGTATTACATTATTACATGATACTGAAGAATTACATTATTACATGATACCAAAGTATTACATTATTACATGATACTGAAGTATTACGTTATTACATGATACCGAAGTATTACGTTATTACATGATACCGAAGTATTACATTATTATATGATACCGAAGTATTACATCATTACATGATACTGAAGTATTACATCATTACATGATACTGAAGTATTACATTATTACATGATACTGAAGTATTACATTATTACATGATACTGAAGTATTACATTGTTACATGATACTGAAGTATTACGTTATTACATGATACTAAAAAATTACATTATAACATGATACTGAAGTATTACGTTATTACATGATACTAAAAAATTACATTAATACATGATACTGAAGTATTACATCATTACATGATACTGAAGTATAACGTTATTACATGATACTGAATTATTGCATTATTACATGATACTGAAGTATTACATTATTACATGATACTGAAGTATTACATTATTACATGATACTGAAGTATTACGTTATTACTTGATACCGAAGAATTACATTATAACATGATACTGAAGTATTACATTATTACATGATACTGAAGTATTACATTATTACATGATACCGAAGAATTACATTATAACATGATACCGAAGTATTACATTATTACATGATACTGAAGTATTACGTTATTATATGATACTGAAGTATTACATTATTACATGATACCGAAGAATTACATTATTACATGATACCGAAGTATTACATTATTACATGATACTGAAGTATTACGTTATTATATGATACTGAAGTATTACATTATTACATGATACCGAAGACTTACATTATTACATGATACTGAAGTATAATATTATTACAAGATATTGAAGTATTACATTATTACATGATACCGAAGAATTACATTATAACATGATACTGAAGTATTACATTATTACATGATACCGAAGAATTACATTATAACATGATACCGAAGTATTACATTATTACATGATACTGAAGTATTACGTTATTATATGATACTGAAGTATTACATTATTACATGATACCGAAGAATTACATTATTACATGATACCGAAGTATTACATTATTACATGATACTGAAGTATTACGTTATTATATGATACTGAAGTATTACATTATTACATGATACCGAAGACTTACATTATTACATGATACTGAAGTATAATATTATTACAAGATATTGAAGTATTACATTATTACATGATACCGAAGAATTACATTATAACATGATACTGAAGTATTACATTATTACATGATACTGAAGTATTACATTATTACATGATACTGAAGTATTACATTATTACATGATAGTTGAGTATCATGTAATAACATAATACATTTTTTTCATGTTGGAAGCTCCACGCTTCCGTAATAAGAAAATCAAATAAATAAATACTTTTAAGTGAAACTTTCCCAATGATAATAAAAATAATTAAATAAATATGAAATAAAAGAAGGTTTGACTAAAAACTGCTTCGATGTGCATTAAAAATTGAATTAAATGAATTTAAAGCTGCAGTAACACACGTTTATTAACAGAACCGACTGTGATTCTTATTTAAAAACCAAATTTCAAGTGTTTTTTTTTGTGCTGATGCATCGGGTCGACTTCCATCGATCCGTCTCCTGGTCCTGCTGAGGCTCATCTCCTCCCGCCTCTCGCGGCCACAATGACTTATGATCACATCCTGTGAATATGCAAATGGAGGCGCCTCGACTGTGTGTGTTTCTGATGGAAGATTACAAATCACTGCGAACGTGACACTTTTTTAATTTTCCTGATGAATGTAGTGCTTCAGAAAGAGGAAGGATTGATGACGGCGTGTAATGAACTCCTTAAGAGCAACACACACTCCTCACTACACACTGGTGCGCGGAGACACTTCACACACTCGGCGTCAGAGAGGATATAGAAGTTCTGACGAGGCCTCTTAGTGACGGTTTCACGGTTCGTTTTTTTAACATGGTACCTCATTGTATTTGCAACAACCGTAAATTTAAATTGATAGTTCAATCAAAATTAAAACTCATTTTCTACTCACCCTCATGTCGACTAAGGGTTGGGATTATTTTTAGAATAATCTGTTCTTTTTAGAGATATAGACAAAAATGTATACGGCGCTATTTTCCCGGGGTTTTTTCCTGTACGTGTAGCATGTTAGCTATTTAGCTTTCGCTACAAACAACAGACATTTTTTTCCGAAAACATTCTTTGTATGAAGGTTTCAATCCAAGATGGACGTTAAAGACGAGCAGTATGAAGGTATTTGAATGTTTTTAAGTGTTTTTTTGGACGAAGATGAAGACGAAGACAACTGAGCTCCAGTCGCTACATTAGCATTAGCATGCATTTTTGTCTATAGCTCTTTGTTTATAGTCCCAAAATGTAACCTTTACTCATTTTCTACTCACACTTGTGTCTATTATTTTCAGAGTAATCTGTTCTTTTTAGAGTTATAGACAAAAATGTTTGTTCATGTAGCGACTCGAGCTCAGTTGTCTTCGTCTTCGTCCAAAAAGACACTTAAAAACTTCCAAATACCTCCATACTGCTCGTCTGTAACGTCCCTCTTATTTTTTTCAGGATAAAATTAAACTAGCCTATATTTTAAGAATGTTTATAGCAGAAGCTAAAAGGCTAACATGCTACACATACAGGAAGTACTCCGGTTAAATAAAGCTAACACTTCCTGTCTCTGGCCTTCTTTGACGAAGACAACTGAGCTCCAGACGCTACATTAAAATGAACAAACATCTTTTGTCTATAACTCTAAAAAGAACAGATTACTCTGATAATAACTATTAGTCGACAAGATCTGATAATTTATGGTGAGCTGTCACTTTAAGAAAAAGCTCCAGCCAATCAGAGCGGAGATAAGTGAGAGATTCAGTCTCTGACCTCTGATGAGAAAACTTGTGTCTTCTTTGCTACTCTGTGTGTGTTTGTGTGTTTGTGTGTTTGTGTGTGTGTGTGTGTGTGTGTGTGTTTGTGTGTTTGTGTGTTTGTGTGTTTGTGTGAGCAGATTAATGGTCAATCACTCACTATTTACTCTCTCAGCTCAAACAATTAAACGCTGGAGAAGGTGATGAGGGTCCAGGACACTCAGAGGTCGACCCCCTCTTTACATGATGAATGAAACATCACAACTTCTTCTGGACACACATCGCACGCTTAAACACACAACTCATATCATGTGAGCTTTAGAAAGAGAGGAAACTAATAAAAGAGACAATTTACGACAACTTTTGTCCAGCAAATGTTCAAAAATAGACATAAAGACTATAATGTATCGATGAAGCTTCATGAAACAGTGTCATCTGAGTCTACTAGATGTCACTCTTTGCTCTATAATCTATTACTTTGAAAAGATATTCTATTGAAACCTCACGTCATTTTTAATCTGAGGGCGCCCACTACTGTCCTCTGAAGAATATGACACTGTTTCATGAAGCTTCATCGACACATCACAAAGAAGACTTAATGAATATAAAGAATAGAGAAACATTAAAAAGAAAACTTGCATTTTCAGTGAACTATAATACAAGTTGGGTGTTAAACAAAATATCCTTAATAATGCATATGTAAAGAGCTGATATTATTTATTTATTACAACAAATCATTGAAAATGAATTTGAAAATGAAGTTGAAGTAAGAAGTGACTGGATCAACTAAAAACACTGAAAACACTTTATTTTTCTGGAGATGAAATCCTGTCGACCATAACCACACCCACTCTGCTGTGATTGGTCAAACATCAAGGTTGCACGCTATCAATCCTGGACGTCTCCACCTCCAAGAGACTTGTTGTATAAACAAAGCGGGGGCGTGATCACAGCTGGCTGGAGGAGGAGTGAAGCCATTATTACATCATAATGGACTCTCGTAACCTCTCGTTCGCCCAGATTTCAGAGCAACTTTATAAAGTAATAAGTTGAAAACATGGTCATGATGACGAACTTACTGCGTCTTGGAGAGAAAGAACATTTACTACATTGATGGATCTACTGACTCCTTTAAGAAACATCTTAAGACGTTTTTATTTGTTCAGGCTTTTCCTTGATTTTCTGGAACTCCTGTGTTGTTCTCAGTATTATCTTGATCTTTAAAGTATATATTTTATTGAATATTGTTTTGATTGTTTAAGCGCTTTGTGACCCTGGTCTAGAAAAGCGCTATACAAATAAGAATTACTTACTTACTTACTTACTTACATGTGAGTTCCTTTTATCAATGCTCTTTATATTTACACCTTGTTATCTCTTTGCAATGTGTTCTTCTCCTTTGAACTTAGTTCTTGTTCTTGCTTTAAAACTTGCTGCACCTTCCAACGTCTGCTATGAACTGGAAATGGAATTTCCCGAAGTAGATCAACAGAAGGACGAATAAAGTCGATCTAATCTAATCTAATCTGGTTTAATGATGTTTTTTCAACTTTAAAAATGAAAGTTGACAAAAGCCTTCAATGTGTCACAGTGGTGAGTATATACTTTTTTGAGTATTGTTTTGATTGTTTAAGCGCTTTGTGACCCTGGACTAGAAAAGCGCTATATAAATAAATATTACTTACTTACTTACTTACAAGGCTATATTTCGGAAACAAAGTCAAACAAAGACAGCTGAGTCAACTATGAGTCTTCTTGGAAACATTTTAATTGCATTTTTTTTCTTCCCTGTAAATTCACTTCAACTTGTGTCTTCAACCTTCAGACTCCATTGTCTGCGTCATGTCCTTTATCGGGCTGTAAACAAACCTGAGGGTGTGTGTTTGCGAGTCCACCGGAGACCCCCGCAAACAAAATACATATTAGCATTAGTGAGCTCAACTAACAGATTCATTTGCGCCTCATCTGATGGGACGAGGGGCTCGGGACCATCGCTCATCTGGCGGGGGGGACAAACACAATTACCATCAAGCAATAACAGTGCAAGAGGAAGAAAGAAAACCTGACCTCTGCATCTCAGCTCCATTTAAATGTCTGATGTCTCATTGAATTAGTATCACAGTGTGAAAGACAAAGCTAATGGAAATGGGCCGACGACAGGGAGTACCTCTGATTGGGTCTCGCGTAATTACAATCATATAACGTCCGGTGTTAATAACAAGGAGATAAATAACGGCATCGGTTAATAGACGCCGCCGCTAAAAAACCAGAGACGTTTTTCAAATGTGCAGAGGCCAGCGCTTCTTTTTGTTTACTCATGGGCCGCTGATCATGGGAATATTGATGTGGCAGATCCTCGGCTCCTCCGTCTGGATTATTCATCTTGATAAATACATAAGGACGGAGGAAATTATTGCTGTTTTTCTGGCGGCCGCCGCCTTTTTTTCGTGCCGACGGAAGAAATGAGCTGATGAATGGAAGAGGGGATTGAGAGGCAGCGACAGTATCTGCTCACTCACACTTAATTGGAATCTTTTCCGTTTATTTTCCCACATCCAAATATTAATTTACCTCGCCAGGATTTATGAGCAGGTTTCACACCAGCGTTAAACCACAGAGTAAGGTTTTTTTTTTTTTTTCGCTTAAACATCAGAAATGTCCAGAGAATTTTATATCTACAAAGTTTGCAAATAGATATTAATGTAGTTTACAGGGGAAAATATATATATATATTAAATCAGATTAATTACAGGGAAGCTATGGATTGATCAATTAGTCAAATTAATTCTAATTAATTTAGTTTCTGTTTAATACATTAAACATTCAGTGTCAGAAAAGTGTTTTAAACATTTATTCATTCATTAATTTTCTGTATCACTTCCCTTATGGGGTTCGCGGGGGGGATGGTGCCTATCCCAGTTTCTTTGGTCGTGAGGCAGGGGACACCCTGGACAGGACACCAGTCTGTCGCAGGGCACACAAAGACACACAACCATTCACACACACACACACACAAAAACACACTCATATCTAAGGGCAATTTCCCAAGTTTTCAATCAACCTCTGTATGTTTTTGGACTGAGGGAGGAAACAAGAGTGACCAGGGTAAAGCCATGCAACAAGGGGAGAACATACAAACTCCACATAGAAAGGTCACAAGTTTCCTCCCCCCGACTGGGAAACGAAGATTAATAAAATAAAATAAAATAAAATAAAATAAAATAAAATAAAATAAAATAAAATAAAATAAAATAAAATAAAATAAAATAAAATAAAATAAAATAAAGTTAAGTTAAATTAAATTAAATTAAATTAAATTAAATTAAATTAAATTAAATTAATGGAAAGAAATTGTATTATATACAAACATTTAACAATTTAATTTAATTAAACAATATTCATGATGCGGACAAAAGACTTGACAACGAAAGCAATTAAAAAAAGATTTAGTTTTTAATAAATAATTCCACAATTAAGAAATATAAAGATATGAGATTGTAATAAACTAGCTGAATCCAAAAGAAGTGAAATAAGTCACTCAAATATGTCTGTGATTCAAAGTGTCAATGGCCGACTTGGACCTTCTTTAATCGCGAGACACAACAATATATAATAATAATAGGTTGAACACATGTCAAAAAAACAACAAATCTCTTGACAGGAACCAACCTATAACGACTCAAGCTTCCATATCTTCAGACTGACCTTTTGATCAACCAAATTTTATCTGGACAAGTGATGGAGCTACTGTTGCTGAAGGAGTTACTGTTGCTGACAAGTGTGGTGTATAAGTATAGCTGTTGGTTCCGAGTGGGTCTTAAGACATCAGTCGATTGGCTGTCATCAAGATTGACAGTTGAAGATCCTGCTCAGAGAACACTATGTAACACAAACATCTAGAGCAAGTTGTTGAGCCTTCAGTCTTGTTAAGACAAAACAACATCACCCTCAACATTGTTTATTATTTTATTTCAGGATCACAGATTTAATTTCATTCGTTTAAAAGGGTGTTTACTTGTGTTTATTTTAGGGGCCACAAAAAGCTGCAGTTCATAAATTGTGCACTTGAGGCTGGCTGCAGAAAGACCAGAGTTTTAGATTATTAAACAGCATATACATATACAAAAATATCACTATCAGACACACTTATGAAACAAACAAAAAACACTTTGATCATTTGGACTTTTGTCCATTCTGCTGTTAAGAATAGTGGTGTGTCTATGAAGCTTCATGAAACAGCGTCATATTTTTCAGACAGTAGGGGGCGCCCTCATCTTGAAACTGATGTGAGGTTTCAATAGAATAGATTTTCAAAGCAATAGATTATAGAGCAAAGAGTGACATCTAGTGGACTCAGGAGATAATGACACTGTTTCATGAAGCTTCATCAACACATCACCAGTTATGACCTCTGCTCTAATTATGTTTTATTATTACTTTTATTTTGTGTAACACATCCCAAGCAACGAGGTCCCGTACCCCGGTTTACCATAACCACACCCACTCTGCTGTGATTGGTCAATGCATCAGGGTTTGCCATCAATCCAGGAAGTCTCCTTCTCCAAGGCACTCGTTGTATAAACAAAGCCAGGCGTGATTACAGCTGGCTGGAGGAGGAGTGAAGCTGTTATTAAGTCATAATGGACTCTCGTAACCTCTCGTTCGCCCAGATTTCAGAGCAACTTTATAATGTAATAAGTTCAAAACATGACTTGTTAAGAAAATAGTACAAATTATTTTCTTTGTGTTTTCAAGCCTTGTCAATAAAGTAACTTCAATACCAAATGTATTCATTAGAAACTTGACGAAAGACTTGCTTTGAAACTAACTTTTAACGTCACACCCTGCGTGGTTTCGACGGTGGAACCCACTTTACCTGAAGAAAGAAAAACAAGCTGCCAAGAGAGTCTTCAAGCAAAAAGAGTAAAAAAAATGAACAGCAAGAAGACGTGAACATCCATCGCACTTCAAATATTATCTCTCGGCGTCAGGACTGATGGAGCGTTGGGCCACGATGTACGGCCCGAACGAGCTCCCGTCATCCATCTGCGGAGCGCGGCGGAGACTCCATTACTCTCCATCTACCACCTGCTTCCTCTGATCTAATCCATTTCTGAATCAATCAACAGTGAGCATTCTGATCACACTGTAATGGATTATGAAGAGTGAAGGTTGGCGTGCCCAAGATGCAGAAGTTTCCTCAGCGCTCAGGCAATAACGCTCGCTCTGATGGCGGCTCCGGGAGATTAATCGCGACCTCGCCAGGCGACGGGACGACCGGTCGATGACTTACTGTTAATAATATTCTTGTACGCTGAGAAAACAGCGATCTTGAATTGTTCCGCTTCGTGTCGGCGTCGCCTGCGTTCACCCCGCCTTCCTCGGAGCGTCATGGTGGGATTAGAGTCTGCGAGGCTCGTGTGATACGAGGCTGGAGATGAAGAAGCTGCTCTGCTAATAAGTTCCTTCACAACTTCCAGTTTCATTTCAATGTGTTTCAATATCTCTCAAGATATTTGGCCATGATAGAAAAATAGCTTTTCAAACTGAGATCCAAAATATGTTTGAGTTAACAAGGTAACACAGCTCGATACAAAAACTTTCTAAAGGTTGATGTTATTCTGCCTTAAGGGATCTGAAAGGTCAACAAATTTCAAACTCAATCACACACATGTAGTAAATGTTCTTCCTCTCCAAGATGCAGTAAGTTCCTCATCATGACCATGTTTTCAACTTATTACTTTATAAAGTTGCTCTGGAATCTGGGCGAACGAGAGGTTACGAGAGTCCATTATGACGTAATAATGGCTTCACTCCTCCTCCAGCCAGCTGTAATCACGACCCGCTTTGTTTATACAATGAGTCCCTTAGAGGTGGAGACTTCCGGGATTGATGACGTGCAGTGACAAACCTCCATGTTTGACCAAGCACAGCAGAGTGGGTGTGGTGATGGTGAACAAGATTTCATCTCCAGAAAAAAAAGGTGTCCCTTGGAGGTGGAGTCAAGGCGACCCAGAGGCCCGGAAACAAATGTGTTAGAGGTATCCCTTGTGTTATCTCTGGGTCAAGGTGATCCAGAGGCCCGGATACAGATGTGTTAGAGGTATTCCTTGTGTAATCTCTGGGTCAAGGTGACCCGGAGGCCCGGAAACAAATGTATTAGAGGTATCCCTTGTGTTATCCCTTGGTCAAGGTGACCCGGAGGCCCGGAAACAAATGTATTAGAAGTATGCCTTGTGTTATCCATGAGTCAAGGTGACCCAGAGGCCCGAAAAAAAATGTGTTAGAGGTATCCCTTGTGTTATATCTGGGTCAAAGTTACCCGGATGTCCGGAAACAAATTTATTAGAGGTATCCCTTGGTATCCCAATTCTTTTTACTGAATTTTTCAAAATTAGGTTTAATTAAATTTTATAATTTAGCTCCAAAAAAAATTCCTAAAAGCAAGATGGCCGACCACTGGCTCCTGTTCCTTATGACCCGGACTTTCTGGGGAATAGTAAGCGATGTGTCGATGAAGCTTCATGAAACAGTGTCATTATCTCCCGAGTCCACTAGATGTCACTCTTTGCTCTATAATCTACTGCTTTGAAGAGCTATTTCTATTGAAACGTCACATTATTTTTAAGCCGAGGGCGCCCCCTAGTGTCCTCTGAAAAATATGACACTGCTTCATGAAGCTTCGTCGACACATCACTAGGAATCATCAAAAAAACTACGAAAACGTCTCACAGTCAATAACTGTACAGTCGAGGTTTAACCTGCCAAAACCGTGGCAGGAAGTCCTTGTCCGACCCTACCCTGGTACTTTCCTATGCGCCTGCACGTCAGGGTGGATGTGTTTTAAAGTGGGTCTGATGCAGCGAGAGGAGACGAGCGGAGGAATGTTTAATTCACGCTCGTCCCGCAGGTTAATTCCCCCGCCAGCCCTGTTGATTCCTGCTTCTGTACTCGTGTTTAAAGCCAGTTGTTGACAACTCTTGAACATGTCAAACTATCACCGCTAATAATTGCTTAAGGAGCTGGAACTTTCTGCAAATGTTGGTTCCAGCACAAAACACTCCTCCTCCCCTCCCCAAACCCCGGCTCCTTCTGAGAGTCTCTCAGATGAATTTTTGATGTTTTCTTTCCTACCCCGGCGCTCAGCAAAAACATTCCCTCTGTAATTCAAAGCGATGGCTGCGAGAGGGAGAATAAAAAAGAATAATGTAGCGACACCACATCTCTCCATCTCCCGTCATGCTCGGTGGGGAAAAAAAAAAAAGAAACTGTCAAGTGCGGCTCTTTTTCATTCTCTTTTGATTAGTTTGGTTCCCTTTTTCTCTCTGGCAGGCTTTTTTGTTCTTGACCCGGGAATCCTAAAGAGCCTTCCTTCTTCTTCTGTGGTGGAGCCGGGAATAATAACGTAGCGCTGAGGAAGATGAATGGGTTTGGGGCGCCGGGGGCGGGATACACCTCTCACTTTGGGTCAATGCTGTTCCTCCTCAGATCGCGATGCCGCCACTCAAACTGGAGCTGCCAGTTGATTAATCCCAATTAGACGGGCTGTCACTTCCCCGCCGAGGCGCCCGGTTTCCCCGGATCTGACGGAGGCTGAGCTCGACAGGAAGGAGGGTTTAGCTTTTCTGACGGATATCTCTGTGAAGCCAAACACAGACAGAAGGAGAAATTACTGTCAGGGAAATCAACTCCGCTTCCTCCTGACCGCAGTTTGTATCGCATTTGCGGTGAACCCTGATGTAGAATGTTTTGTGTTTGTGTCGATTATGTCTTTAATTTCAATTTAAGTGTGTGTTAAATAGATGTGTGACTCTATTGTGCCATCAGTCTCCTTGTAAACTCTATTTTCATTGAAATATTGACATTAGAAAATGATCTTAAGCCCCGCCCACTGAAAACACTTTGTTTATCCGGAGATGAAATTCGTGTTTATCATAACCACGCCCACTCTGCTGTGATTGGTCAAACATCGTTGTTGGTAATGAACTTCAGGGTCCTCCACCTCCGAGGGACTCGTTGTATAAACAAAGCGGGGTGTGATTACAGCTGGCTGGAGGAGAAGTGAAGCCATTATTACGTCATAATGGACTCTCGGTCTCTCGTAACCATTATTAACCATCTAATACATTTGTTTCCAGGCTACCCGGTCATCTTGACCCAGGGATAACACAAGGAATACCTCTAATACATTTATTTCTGGGCCTCCGGGTCACCTTGACCCAGCGATAACACAAGGCATAACTCTAATACATTGGTTTCTGGGCCTCCGGGTCACCTTGACCCAGGGATAACACAAGGGATACCCCTAATACATTGGTTTCTGGGCCTCTCTCCAAGGGACTTGTTGTATAAACAAAGCGGGGCTGGATGACAGCTGGCTGGAGGAGGAGTGAAGCCATTATTACGTCATAATGGACTCTCGTAACCTTTCGTTCGCCCAGATTTCAGAGCAACTTTATAAAGTAATACGTAATTTACTACATGAGAGTCATGGGGAGTTGGAGTTTAATATTAGGTGCCATTTTAAAACATTTTAATGCTTGAAAAATACAAATAAAACACATAATTAATTTGGAAATATTAGAAAGATAGATATACATTTATTAATCCCTAGGGGGTATTCCTATTTTGATGTTATTGTAGTCAATCTACCAATGAAAACCAAAAATCAGTGGGGGTTTTTAAAAGAAGAAAATAACTTCAAGCATTTTATTAAACATTTCATCACTAGGAATCGAATTAATAGCATAACACTGAAGACGAAGTGAAGTGATAATTCACCCAAATTTCACTCATTTTCTACTCACCCTCATATCGACTAAGAGTCTGGAATATTTTCAGAGTAATCTGTTCTTTTTTAGAGTTATAGACAAAAATGTTTGTTCATTTTAATGTAATGTTTAATGAGCTCAGTTGTCTTCGTCTTCATCTTCGTCCAAAAAGACACTTAAAAACATCCAAATACCTCCATACTGCTCGTCTGTAACGTCAATCTTGTGTTGAAGCCTTGACATGAAAATAATTGTTCTTAAAAAAAACTACAATAAGTCTGTGTTTTAAGATTGTTTGGAAGTTTTACCTTACCAAAGCAGATGCTAAAAGGCTAACATGCTAAACAGACAGGAAGTAATCTTGGTCAATATTATAATAATAATAATAATAATATAAGTCTACTGTAACTGGTCTTTTTTTGGACGAAGACAACTGACCTCCAGTCGCTACATTAAAATGAACAAACATTTTTGTCTAAAACTCTAAAAAGAACAGATTAAAATAATGTCAACTCTCAGTCGACACGAGTAGAAAATGGGTCACTCTCGGGTGAACTCTCCCTTCAAGACTCGCTGACATCACTCAAAGTTTAGTTTAGCAGCACGAGTGAGAAAACTGCACATCATAAACTCCATAAATAAACCAGGAAATATCCTGCCGTTGTAGAAACTTCAATCCCGGCACAACATGTTTCCCGTTTATTTGCTCTCTTGTCTCTCCGTGTCGACTTCTAATGAACATGCGGCCTCTCCTGGCGGCGCTGGCGTCTTCTTCTAATGTTCTCTGCTTCTGTGTCTCTCAGGTTGTAAACAAGCACTTGCAGCTTTTATATTAGGGCCCATTAAATATTCATGATGCTGCTTCAACGAGGTGTTTGTCTTTAAACTACTGCCGCACGGCAAATATTGAGAAGTGCTGCCAGACGCGCGTTTATCCAAGAAAATATTGAAACTTCTTCGCCGGCGTCAACTTGAAAATGTATAGCAGTGCGAGGAGTTTTTTGAAGATCGGAGATGGAAATAGATACATTTCTCACCCACGGAGGAATGTGTCGGATACGAAAGTGAACAATAGATTTAAATAAAGACAAAAACTCTTTTTTACCTCGCCTTCTATTTTGGTCAGTATTTCATTCCATCAATGTTACCATTTAATCGTCACACTGCAACAATTAAACTACTAAAAGAAACATTCATAATTATAACAAGAAACATAGATTCAAATATAATTGGAGAGAAAAAGTAAATTAAACAACAATATATTGATTTAAAAAAACAAAAAAACATTCATATTAAAATTTTGTTGCATATTTCAATTGATGTTAATAAATATTGTTGTATTCTTTTGGATATAACAGAAGACCAAATTAATTTCAGATACTGTTATTCATATATTGAATTAATTATTTAAAGCTCAATTATAAAAGTAACCGAGCATCATCAAATACTGTTTTGATATCTTTATACTTATATTTTAATCTTTGTATAATTTTCTTTGTGTTATTTCCCTTGATCTACGTATTTCATAATTGCACTTTGTCATCCCTTGCACTTATTATTGCACTTTGCTCTTGTGAAACTATTTTCTGCTGTAAACCGGAATTTCCCGAAAGAGATCTCCAGAGGGATCGATAAAGTCTATCCATTTGTCTTTCTATCTTCTTATTTTAGGGGTCATCAAGAAAGAGGGGAATTATAAATGAGGTGTTAATATGAAGGGAAAGAATATAAAATATTTATAAATAAGATTAAGCTGTAATTTGAATGCATATTATATAACTTGTCATTCATTCTATTTAATGTAAAAACAACTATATTACATTTACAATGAAAGCAAATGCAAAACATTAAGTGACTTCAGAAAATTATTTATAATTTATTGTGTAATATTTACTTTTAAGTACATTACATGTAAGAACTATGCTACATGTAGAGAATGGATGATAAAGTTTATGTTTTTCTCTTTGATCAATGCTCTTTTTATTTGCACTTTGTCCTTGCTTTTTTGATTCTTGCGGTACCTTCTATCGTCTGCTGTGTAGAGGGATTACAAAAGTCTATCCAATCTAATATAATCTAATTTAATTTAGAAGTATGTCAAATACAAATACTAATTATAATTTATTGTGTAATATTTACTTTTAAGTACATTATATGCAATAACTACACTACATGTAGAGAAGGGATGATGTTAACCTTTGTATCCCTTTAAGGTACAAAGTAATGCTCTTTATATTTGCACTTTGTTATCTTTTTGCACTTTTTATTTGCACTTTGTCCTTGCTTTATGAAACTTGTACCTTCTATCTTTTGCTGTGTAGAGGGGTTAAAAAAGAGTCTATCTAATCTTATTAAATCCATTTTAATTTAGAAATATGTCATACAAATACTTATTTTAATTTGTTGTGTAATATTTACTTTGAAGTACATTATATGTACTAGCTACATTACATGTAGAGAAGGGATGATGTTAACCTTTGTATCCCTTTAAGATACAAAGTGTCTAAAGGATAAATAATGCTCTTTTTATTTGCACTTTGTTATCTTTTTGCACTTTTTATTTGCACTTTGTCCTTGCTTTATGAAACTTGCTGTACCTTCTATCTTTTTCTGTGTAGAGGGATTAAAAAAAAGTCTATCTAATCTTATTTAATCTATTTTAATTTAGAAATATGTCTTAAAAATACTAATTGTAATTTATTGTGTAATATTTAGTTTTAGGTACATTACATGTAAGAACTACACTACATGTATAGAAGGGATGATAAAGTCTATGTTAATCTTTGTATCCTTTTAAGATCTTTGTGTTATTTCCTTTGATCTATGCTCTTTACATTTGCACTTTGCTATTTCTTTGCACTTTTTATTTGCACATTTTCCTTGCTTTAATGAAACGTGCTGTACCTTCTATCATCTGCTGTGTAGAGGGATTAATAAAGTATATCTAATGTAATTTAATCTACTTTAGAAATATGTCATACAAAAATACTACATATTTACACAACAAAGGAAAATGAAAGAAAAAAAGAAGAAATAAACAAAGATATTTAATGACTAAAATTGTTAACATTTATTAATGATCATTTTTATAGTTTTCCTGTAAATACAGTCAAAGTGCCACGAAAAAATGTCCAGAAACAAACTCTTCAGAATCCAAAAAAACATTTTTAAACTTGCAGATGATAATCAAAGGAATATTTAGTTGAAGATCTTGATTGTTAAAGGAGTCCCTTTTCTACAGAGAAGTATGTCATAATGTCGCTGTAGAATATTTTATTAACTCAGCTAAGTCTCAGATACAATATATTTTCCTTTAATTGATTCTAGTTTCTCATTTAAAAAATTCTCAGTGTGTGTAGTTCAAAGTAAGTTTCCATTTCCGTAAGAAAGGTGATTTTCCGTGTGATAGTAGCCGAGGAGTCTAAAGAGCATATTTGCCTCAGACTTCATCACCGAGAACAAACAGCACTTTGGGAAACGAGTCGGCGTCTCTGATGAATCTTCGCCGGCGTCCTGGCGACTGGTTGTGGCGCGTCGGCGCCGCCGTTACGGTCGCCGCCGTCAGATTGATAACCTGCACCGTGGACCGGTGCGGCGATTCAGCCACGGGTTAATTAAACATTTACATATAGATGCGCGGCGATCTATTGTGGCGGGAGATCATTTACACCACCGGCGCTCGCTTTAATCAGGCGCAACAGGGGCCCGGGTGTCGCGGCGCTCGCTGCTAATTGGCTCCATGCTGGCTGATGTTTTGGACACAAACTGAGTTCAGAGTCGAAAACTCTCGGCGTTTCCACTGTGATGGGAGTTTTTTTTTTTAATGGTGGTGATTTTATTCTGTGTCCCCAGAATGAACCACCACTTTGTTTTATCCATTAAATATCCCTAATTTCTTCATTAAGCCCAAATGTATTTTTCACGACACTGTTATCATCCGTCACTTCCAGGAACAAGAGCAGCCATTTTGCCTTTAGTTTTTGTTCTTTAACTGTTAAAATAAGTAAGTAAGTAATTTATATTTGTATAGCGATTTTCCACACCAGGGTCACAAAGCGCTTAAACAATCAAAACAATATTCAATAAAGTATATACTTTAAAGTAAGTGAATAATTTGAATGGTTTTGCGAGTGAAATCTTACTTATATTAAATAGGATCAAGAATGTCATTTTTTATATGAATTTAAATATATTTACACCATCAAACAATATTATTTTTTAAATGTCTGACCATTTTTTTTTTTAATGTTTTTTTCGAATTATTTATTAGGTTTCCCTCCTTATTTCTTCATTTTATTCCTTGTTTTGTTTAGATTTGACCCTGTTTTAAAGTAATAGCAGTTCAGGTACAGGTACACACAGAAACATATGTAATGAAAGATGATCAAAATGTTGTTTAAACAAGCGTTTTTTATTCGCCGTTAAGCCAGAATGAAACTTCCACAAACAACTTGAATCATGAAACACCAGTAAACAGAAAGCAGTGAACATCGTTGCCCGAGGAGCTGCTTTGTGTTAATTGATGAAGCCGATAGACAGTTAATGTAGCATGTGATGGCACTTAGACTCTTATTGCCGACTTAATTGCCTTTTTGTCCTTTGTTTTCTTTACGGAGCAGACAGTCAGCAGACAGTCAGTGGACCTGAACCTCCAGGATTTGTTTGCATTTATTGTTGAACGGCCAGGTTTGTTGCTATTGAGAGAAAAGTAAAAGCCTTTATTGGTGTCAATGAACTGTTGAAAGAGTAACACACGTTGTTTATTAAAACTTTATTTTTTAATTACTCGCTTTTGCCTTTTTTTACACACTAGCCTGATCTCCATGAACTAATAACCATTTTTACGCCATTAAAATATTGTTTTTGGCTCCGTCTAGAGTCAGAACAGTGTAACTGCAATACAGTAGGACCTTCATTAAACATACAACGTGTGTATTTTCCTTTTTGTTGCGTCAGATTCTGGTTTTATCTTCTGGTAAATGAAGTAAAAAATCTCTCAGTACTTTATAGTAAAAAACTGTCTCACATGACACTCACAGACTCTCCGGACAAAGTTATGTAGTGAAGAACATTATTGAAATAAGAGTTAAAGAGTAGAAAAATGTTACGTATTGTTGCTGACCCACTCACATGTTGTGAATGTTGAAGTCTTCCTCTCCAAGATGCAGTTAAGTCCCACTTAATTAAAGTAGAGAAGGTTCCATGTTGTGCATGTTACTGTTCCTTTAAAGGTCAATTACTTTATAAAGTTGCTCCGAAATCTGGGCGAACGAGAGGTTACGAGAGTCCATTATGATGTAATAATAGCTTCACTCCTCCTCCAGCCAGCTTTAATCACGCCCTGCTTTGTTTATACAAGGAGTCCCTTGGAAGTGGAGACTTCTGGGAATAATGATGTGCGGTGACAAGCCTTGATATTTGACCAATCACAGCAGAGTGGTTATGGTAAACAAGATTTAATCTCCAGTGTTTTCAGTGGGCGGATCTTGAGATCATTTTCTAATGTCAATATTTCAACGAAAAGAGAGTTTTGTACAAACACACACTGATGACACAATAGAGTCACACATCATCTAATCTTAATCTTAATCTTGAATCGAAGCAGTCGATGAATGTGTTGACCGAGCCAACCGGGTCTTCGTTCTGGATCAAGTTTATAGATTAATCTTGAAAACGATCACATCTGAAGATGCCACACTTCCTGTCGTATATTTATTACATATAGATATTTTTGTTGTCAGGACTGTTTTCTTTCCACTGACTGAGTCTCTCCGGCGCAGGATGAATGGGCGACCCGGTGATGGGACATTTCCCATGAGTCCGTCTGTCTGTCACGGATGGAGCTGCGCTCTAAGCATAGCCGTCCCATCTTAATCTGTTCTGCATGCTAAGCAGAGACCCCCCCCCCCCCCCTCAGATTGTTATAAATGCTGTTTATGGTCTTGCTATGACAAGTGTGAAGGGCACGGCGGAGGATTTATCACAGGATTATCTCCTCAGCCAATGAATAGACGGCTTGTAAATGACCCCGCAGGGTAATAAAAGAAGACGCCGCTCCGGCGGGACAATAGGAAGAAGAGGAGGTGTTATTATTATTATCATTAATAATAATCCCGCGGACAGACGGATAGAGAGGTGCTCGTCTTCCAGCTCGTCTTCCAGCTCGTCTTCCAGCTCGTCTTCCTGCTCGGCTTTGAATCATCAGCGGGAGGAAGTGGTTCAAACACACAAATTGATTTGTATGTTTTTTATCACGTCCCAATATAAACACAGGTGGATGGACTGATGGATGGATGGATGGAGGGATGGATGGATAGATAGATGGATGGATGGATGGATGGATGGATGGATGGATGGATGGATGGATGGATGGATGGATGGATGGATGGATGGATGGATGGATGGATGGATGGATGGATGGATGGATGAAGGGATGGATGGATGGATGGATGGATGGATGGATGGATGGATGGATGGATGGATGGATGGATGGATGGATGGATGGATGGATGGATGGATGGATGGATGGATGGATGGATGGATGGATGGATGGATGGATGGATGGATGGATGGATGGATGGAGGGATGAAGGGATGGATGGATGGATGATGGATGGATGGAGGGATGGAGGGATGGATGGATGGATGGATGGATGGATGGATGGATGGATGGATGGATGGATGGATGGATGGATGGAGGGATGGAGGGATGGATGGATGGATGGATGGATGGATGGATAGATGGATGGATGGATGGATGGATGGATGGATGGATGGATGGATGGATGGATGGATGGATGGATGGATGGATGGAGGGATGGATGGATGGATGGATGGATGGATGGATGGATGGATGGATGGATGGATGGATGGATGGATGGATGGATGGATGGATAGATAGATAGATAGATAGATAGATAGATAGATAGATAGATAGATAGATAGATAGATAGATAGATAGATAGATAGATAGATAGATAGATAGATAGATAGATAGATAGATAGATAGATAGATAGATAGATAGATAGATAGATAGATAGATAGATAGATAGATAGATAGATAGATAGATAGATAGATAGATAGATAGATAGATAGATAGATAGATAGATAGATAGATAGATAGATAGATAGATAGATAGATAGATAGATAGATAGATAGATAGATAGATAGACTTCTTCTTTGTCTGTAACTCTTGTCAGTTACCATATGTACGAATGAAAAAAAAAAAGAAAACCCAAAAATGAATAGATACGACTAAACAAATGAATAAATCAAAGCCACATTCAGCCCGAGGATGTCAACAGTGTCTTTTATAAACATGCCAAAGTCCCAAATCCATCTCGGGGGAGACGTCGCCCTCCAATCTGTTCATCTTGCAACATCTTTACGGTAAAAACAAAAGAACGACACTCACAGCATAGATCAATCGAAAAGGTTGAAAGTGGAATTTTATTTCCATGACATTATTGACCAAGAATAAATAAATAAATTCATTCAAATCTTAGTCAAATAAATAAATATATGCAGAAAACCTATAGCCTGCAGCGATGCAAGAGTACTAGCCATAGTCCAAATGTACCTCGAGGGAGGGAGTTTTCACAATCTGTTCATCAACTTAATCTTCTCAGATGAAGACAAAAAGGTTAATTTCAAACATATTTCAAGACCATATTCCCAGTGAATAAAAAAATCAAATATAGAAAAAGAAATCAAGGCAAAAATAATGTTTGAATAAATAGGTCAAGAAACCAGTGATTCTGCCTAGAGTTGAACGTCGAGCCAAGAAAAGTGTGTTTGACTTGGTGTCTCGAGCATATGGAGGCCGGCGGCGCCGCCCCGCGGGCCCCTAATGCCGGCGTCCTGCAGACGGCAGGCGGCTCCAGGGTGTCAGTTTTTCAGCTGTGCCACTACAAAGACAGAAGCACTGCCAGTCACATGTTAAACAGAGTGTCATCTCACACATGTAAACACCGCCACGAGCCAAGATCCTGCAGAACATCCACTTCCTCGGGAGCCCGATCGTAAGACAGATACCTGTTCTCCGCTTCGGTCGCAGCAGTGAGGTCCTGATGCTTCCGATCCGTCGTTTGAAGGCTGACGCCATCTCCATGGTAACGGTTCTAAATTTGAAACCGTGTCCTTTAGTAAAGAAAACACTGGGACTCGTTCCATATAAGTTTTTGTTTTGTTTTTTGCCTTCGACAAACTATAGATGAAACATTAAGCATTGATATTTATCTGTATTTTGCTGTTTGTTTTATGACTCATTCATGCAAAATACAAAATAAAAGAGAATTCAAAATGAAAGTATTTTTTATTCAACTTTATCTACTTGAAGGTACAGGTGTGTAACTGAAATATTTACATCATCATCTTAAGCCCATCCCACTTAAAACACTTTCTGGAGATGAAATCTTGTTCACCATAACCACACCCACCAACACGGAGGTTTCTCACCGCGCGTCACCAATCCCTGGAAGTCTCCACCTCCAAGGGACTCGTTGTATAAACAAAGTGGGGCGTGATTACAGCTGGCTGGAGTGAAGACATTATTACGTCATAATGGACTCTCGTAACCTCTTGTTTGCCCAGATTTCAGACGGGGTAGGACTTTAAAAGTAAGTAAGTAAGTAAATTATATTTGTTAAGTGCTTTTCCAGACCAGGGTCATGAAGCGCTTAAACAATCAAAACAATATTCAATAAAGTATATACTTTAAAGATCAAGATAATACTGAGAACACAACAGGAGTTCCAGAAAATCAAGGAAAATCCTGAACAAATAGAAACGTCTTAAGATGTTTCTTGAAGGAGTCAGTAGATCCATCAAGCGCAAAGAGAGGAAGATCATTCCAAAGCTTAGGAGCAAGTAAGTAAGTTAATTATATTTGTAGAGTGCATTTCCAGACCAGTAAAAGTAATAGAGGGCCGCCAGTTTTTCATGCACCATTGGAAATACTAGGAGATCCTTCTGTCCAAACTTTAAGATCCAACTCTTAGTTGTCATCTTCAGCACAGTTGGCAGCACCATGAAGTGTAACATGAAGGATCACGTATCTATGAGTTTATACGTGACAAAATAGTTGAGGTCATGTTAGTATCGCATTAACTAAGATCATATTTTCACTGCTTTGGAAGTATTGTGGAGCGATGAAGCAATACTGACCAATCAAAGTAGGAGGAGATACACAACCACAGCTTTTCCTCTTTGATCAAGTTTTCCCTGAACACAGTCATCTCAGGAAAAGTTGAAGGTATTTCGAACATGGTTCTGGTGTCGGTGTCCAGTTGGATTGACAGGAAGGCTGAACCACCATTTTTTGAACCCATTCAACCTAGACCTGCACCTTTGAATCCATGACATCATTTGTCATCAGAGTCCTCAGCCCACAGCAGCCCTCATCCATCTCAAAAGGTCTTGTGAGTGCTCCTCAGTGGTCCTTTCTTCTTCTTGCTGCTGTCCTCCTTCAACACATTCTATTTTGTTTTAACAACCGACAAGCCTGACGTCTTACTTTAATGTCAAGAATCTGTTCGAGCATAAACCCATTTAGCATTTTGGCACTTTTCTGTATTGAACTGGGACCATTACTTTGTGTTCTTCTTAAAGATTGATAAAGCTTTAGGAAGCAGTGTCCCAATCTTTATGAGCCACTAGGGGGCACCCTCGATTAAAAAGGATATCATAAAAATAAGGTGTTTGAAGCAATGGAATCTAGAAATCTAGTGAAAATTAAATTACTTCTTGAAGCTTCATTAAAACGTTCCTACACAAAGGTATCAACTCTTTTGTCATTTTTCGAAATAATAAGTTCAAGAAAACAGAAACAGATAAGAACATTTACTTTTTCAATTAATTTTTTTAATTAGATAATTATTATCGAGAGTTTGCATTGGATTCTGGGAAGAGTACGGAAGTCTCTTGAAACTTTATCCAAAGACCTAATCGTGTATAAAAAAAACAGTGTGAAATGAAACTTAAACTTAACTTAAACTAAAATAAATAAGAACCAGTAGACTTATGTTAGATTTCCCAGATAATCCGAACTAGAAAGATGTAAACACTGATTTCTTTTTTTTCACGGACAAAGCAAAGATGAAGCGTCAGTTCCTCTGATCCTGAATCAGTTAAAACACAACAAGAGGCGAATAAATGTGACTAAACTCACAACCGTGCGGAGAAACAATGGCGTCGGTTCCCAGGAGACGGAAGGGATAATCCCGACAGCGCTTAAACCCCCCACTAAATATTTAATGAGCACAAAGAGGGAACCAACTGTGTAAAGTGAATTAAACAGTAAAGCTGCTACTGAGTTTTTATGTCTTAAAAAGATGCAGCACACATTGACACCCAAAGTACGAGAGAAGGGGGGGGTGGACGAATATTCAAAGTCTGAATGAAGGTTGTGGAAGGAAATAGAATTGTGTTTAGAAGTGTCAGTTTAAGCTGTTTAACTTCCATTTTTTCCCACAGAGACTCTCTGGACGTGTCATGAATTGTTTCACCTAGGATTAGATATTGTGTGTTTATTTATATAGTTTCTGGTCTATTTAAAAAAAAAGTCTTTCAAGAACAATGTTATGTTATAAATAAATAAAAATGTTGTTTTGTTTTTTTTCATCATGAGTCGCTAAAGGACCCAAACTTCATTCCCACCCGAACAAAAACTGAAAACAATTTAATGTGATTCAAACTTCACTCATTTTCTACTCACCCTCATGTCGACTAAGAGTTGGGATTATTTTCAGAGTAATCTGTTCTTTTTATATAGTTATAGACAAAAAATGTTTGTTCATTTTAATGTAGCGACTGGAGCTCAGTTGTCTTCGTCTTCATCTTCGTCCAAAAAGACACTTAAAAACATCCAAATACCTCCATACTGCTCGTCTGTAACGTCCATCTTGGATTGAAGCCTCAACATTAAGAATTGTTCGAAAAAAACTTTAAACACGTCTATATTTTAAGTTTGTCTGTCGCGGAAGTTATCAGTCTCTCAGTTCCTGTCTGGCGTCTTTCCTCATTGAAACACGTTGTGTCAGTGTGCAAGGTTTAGACTGCTAGCCTAACAGCGTCTGCGAAAAACAAGGTTAAAATATAGACTTTTGAAACATTTTTCAGGAGCAAATCCTCATGTCGAGGCTTCAACACAAGAGGGCCGTTACAGACGAGCAGTATGGAGGTATTTGGATGTTTTTAAGTGTCTTTTTGGACGAAGATGAAGACGAAGACAACTGAGCTCCAGTCGCAACATTAAAATGAACAAATATTTTTTGTCTATAACTCTAAAAAAGAACAGATTACTCTGAAAATAATCCCAACCCTTAGTCGACATGAGGATGAGTAGAACATGAGTGAAAGTTGAATTTTATATACTCAGCCGTGAAAATCGTGTCAGATATCGGTCTGGCTTTGAAGCTGGTGCCTTCATAACTGTCAGAAAGAGACTCTCAGTCATCTTTTATTACAGCGGAGACATATTTTATCATAATCTGAGGAGGCAGAGCAGGTCCTTGTACACATCATTGGCTTTTCCTGCTCGGTTAGATGTTGAAGGTCAGAGTTCCTGTAGCCTTTTATGGCTGTTTAACTTTGGATGCTTGTGCCAGACATTTATTTTCGGGGTGTTTGTCAGACACCACATGCACCGAATGAAACGAGGTCTGGCTGTTCACACGTTGGCTTTAATTTTGATCAGTTGTGACGTAATAACTTGGTTCTTCACGACGTAACTCTGTCGGGGCGACACGTCTGGAGCGTCCATGGAGGCTCATAACAGTGGATCAAAGACGGTGTTATTATATGACACCGAGATAAAAGCAGAAACTGACACAACAAGAGCCCTTTTCTTGTTTTGTAGAAGATCAAAGGGAAGCTTGTGATGGCTCAAATATTGCCGAAACACTGTTTTAACATGTGACGGAGCCAATTTTTTAAGAAGCTTGGTTTTCACTTTTCGGCTTGAATACATATATAAAAGATAATACTGTTGGAAAAAAAACATAATTTCTATAGATATAGTTCCAGATTGAGACCCTGCTACTTCCTGTCTTTAAAAATATATCTATAAAAATCACTTCACACCTGACACACAAAAGAGCAGCATCTATATCCTAAAGAATACAAATCAACGGCAGCATCCAACAGAAACATTAGACGTTATCAAACGTAGAAAGAGAGATTCATTATTCATTGTCCAGTTAAGATACGACAGGACCTGGTGTACTTAGAATAAAGTAGACTGTGCTGATGTTATGACATTAGATAAACTAACAAGGTTTACACTTTGGAATATTTATTTGTTTTAAAGTAATAATTCGCCCAGAATTTAAACTTTACTAATTGTCTACTCACCCTCATGTCAACTAAGTGTTGGATTATTTTCAGAGTAATCTGTTCATTTTAAGAGTTACAGTCTAAAATGTTTGTTCATTTTAATGTAGCGACTGGAGCTCAGTTGTCTTCGTCCAAAAGGATCAGTGACAGTTGATGGGAAGCGCTTTCAATATTTACCAAGATTACTTCCTGTCCGTGTAGCATGTTAGCCTTTTAGCATCTGCTATAAACAAACTTAAAACATAGACTTATTGTAAGATTATTTTTTAAACGATTCGAAATGTGGAGGCTTCAATGAAAGATGAACGTTACAGTCGAGCAGTATGAAGGTATTTGGATGTTTTTAAGTGTCTTTTTGGACGAAGATGAAGACGAAGACGAAGACAACTGAGCTCCAGTGGCTACATTAAAATGAACACCATTTATAACAACTATAACTTATAGTTATAAACTAAATTCCCTCATCTTCTACTCGCCCTCATGTCGACTAAGAGTTGGGATTATTTTCAGAGTAATCTGTTCTTTTTTAGAGTTATAGACAAAAATGTTTGTTCATTTTAATGTAGCGACTGGAGCTCAGTTGTCTCAAGTTATCAATCTCTCAGCTCCAGCTAAAAGTCTTTCTTCATTGATGCAAGATTTTCGCTGATAGACTGTGATCTTCCGCTTAAAACAAGCTTAAAATAAAGACTTTTTACAACTTTTCGTTCTCTTGTCAAGGCTTCAATCCAAGAGGGACGTTACAGACGAGCAGTATGGAGGTATTTGGATGTTTTTAAGTGTCTTTTTGGACGAAGATGAAGACAAAGACAACTGAGCTCCAGTTGCTACATTAAAATGAACAAACAATTTTGTTTATAACTCTAAAAAAAGAAAAGATTAGTCTGAAAATGATCTGCTGCTGATACTATAGCATCTCTAGAGAACTATGTATGAGAAAAGAATAGAAGAAAATGTTCAAGTGCTTATGTTGTACTATACTGTACATCTTAGCAATAAAGGTGTACGAGCAACACTATAATGATGGTAGAAGAAGAGCATGAGTGATAAGTTACTTTTTTAAAGCCAGTTTTAATCTAGAAGTCAAACAAAAATCCTTCTTTCCAAACATACTTTGGTCAAACTTTGTCACCAGGACCTTTTTGTTCGACTCATTCTGACATGTTCAAAAGAAAATTCTTTGTTTGCATTTATAAACCTATCCTCAAAAGACGGTTAACATTTTTTTTTGTAAAGATTAAAAACAGTCCATGTATCCGTACAAACCCACAGAGTTTTTGTACAGTTTTGACTCACACCACAAAAGCGGGACATTTCCATTGTCTAATCGCACTCGACAGCTTTCACGCTCATGCTTGAAATTTGTTTGGAAGTCCTCAAGGGTAAAAAGCAGGCCGAGTGAAAAGACCTGTCCCTGAAATGAAGTCTGCCCCCCCAAAGAAGCCAAGAAAAGAGCGATCGTGTGTGTTTGTGTATGTGTGTGTGTGGTCCCTTCTGTCGCCATGCGACCTGTTGGGGAAGCTGTCAGCCGGCCGGCCGGAGGGGAAGAAGGAGGAGGCGCAGGACAATTGAGACTAAACCTACAGTTGTAGTTTGCTCATGAAAAGTGTCTTTCATACTGACCATCATCGCTGATGTTGACTTGGACCTTTGGAAACTTGTTGACCCGGATGGTGACGATGAAACAAGCAGGAACTTTGTGGATGTGATGGAAAACGTGGTAAAGAATCTAGTTCGACACTGGGTCTTATGGCACCGTGTTCTTATCTTATAGAGTTTTATTCAACTAACATCTGTTTAAAGCTTTTTATTTGAACAGCGTCCCAAACTTGTGGCCCACAAATCCACGGTCCACCACTGACCCCACGACCAGTGTTGGAAAAGGGTCAGGGTTAGGGTTAGGGTTTATGGGTTAGGGCAGACCTGAGCAAAGTGCAAAGTACCTTTGACTGTATTTATGCGGCCCTCGTAATGTCAAAGTATGATGATTTATAATTGGTTTTAATGCATTAACAAATGTATTTTGTATGTATTATTAATTTACATTTCAATATAACACTTATTTACTTTTTGTGTGTAATTTTTCGAGTATATATTAATCCCTCAAAACATTTTTTTAAGTTAGTTGAAGAAATGTTTTGAAAAAACTCATTTGTACAAGAATAAAATTGCAGTGTATTTAGCTTAAGAAAAAGTCACGGCTTAATGATGAATGTTGTTTCTTTTTGCTTGACGGCCCCTAACAACATTCAAAGAATTGAATGTGGCCCTTGAGGAATTATAATTGCCCACCCCTGGGTGAGGGTCTGGTTAGGGTTAGGGTTTGGTTAGGGTTTATTGTTTAGGGTTAGGGTTTATGGGTTAGGGTTTTCGGCGAGTGTTAGGGATGGTTAGTGTTAGGGTTTGAAATTCAATTGACGTATTAAAAAATGAACTACTTAGGTTCATAATTGAACATTTTCGAAGGTTCACTTTTCCAAAAATAATCTAGTTCACAGTTTTCCTTCTACATGTTACTACAGTATTTTTCACAATTATTGCCAGTGTCCATTTGTAACCACTGACAGAAATGATTATTTCTGTTTCCTGTCATTGTCGTATCATAGTCAGAAAACATTGACTGTCATTATTTTAAAAAACAACACAGGAACTGTATGTAGTGCTATAAAATACAGTACAGTACAAATAAATAGCTGAGGAGTTCATGATCCGGACATCCCATTTGGAACCCTGAAGAACCAGGTTGACATCGGGGCAACATTTATTTTCTATTCAGGTACAGTAGCAGCGATGCATCTGTGGTCCTCATGTGCAGAGTTTATAATTACTAGATGATCAACAGGTACTTTCCTGGAAGTAAGTGTCCTTCCTTTAGAGCAGGGGTGGGCAATTAAAATTCTCCAAGGGCCACATTCAATTCTGTGAATGTTGTTAGGGGCCGTCAAGCAAAAAGAAAGACGTAAAAATCCCTAAAAAAAGGACATGCGTCATTAGGCTGTGACTTTTATTAAGCTAAACAAGCTGCAATTTTATTCTTGTATAGATAGAGTTTTTTTTCAAACATTTCTTCAATTAACTTAAAAAATATATATTTTTAGGGATTAATATATATACACAAATAATAACACACAAAAAGGAGGGAAGTGTTATGTGAAAATGTAAATTCATTTTAAATACAAAATACATTTGTTAATGCATTAGAACCATTTATACATGATCATACTTTAACACTACGAGGGCAGCATAAATAAAGTCAAAGGGCCGCATGTGGCCCCCGGGCCGCAGTTTGTCCAGGTCTGCTTTAGAGCGTCCTCAAGATCTTAACTTAAGTGCTTCAGGAGAAATGAAAGAGTTTACACAAAATCCAAAGAATGTTTTGGATATTTTTAAGTGTCTTTTTGGACGAAGACAACTGAGCTCCAGTCGCTACATTAAAATTAACAAACATTTTTGTCTATAACTCTAAAAAGAACAGATTACTCTAAAAATAATCCCAACCCTTTGTCGACATGAGGGTGAGTAGAAGATGAGGGAATTTAGTTTATAACTATAAGTTATAGTTGTTATAAATGGTGTTCATTTTAATGTAGCGACTGGAGCTCAGTTGTCTTCGTCTTCATCTTCGTCCAAAAAGACACTTAAAAACATCAAAATACTTCCATACAGCTCGACTGTAACGTCCATCTTTCATTGAAGCCTCGACATTTCGAATTGTTAAAAAAAATCTTTAATAAGTCTATGTTCTAAGTTTGTTTGTAGCAGAAGCTAAAATGCTAACATGCTACACAGACAGGAAGTAATCTGGGTAAATATTGCAAGCGCTTCCTGTCTACTGTCACTGGTCTTTTTGGACGAAGACAACTGAGCTCCAGTCGCTACATTAAAATGAACAAACATTTTTGTCTATAACTCAGTAACTAAAAAAGAACAGATTACTCTGAAAATAATCCCAACTCTTAGTCAACATGAGGGTGAGTAGAAAATGAGGGAAGTTTGAATTTTGGGTGAACAATACCTTTGAGGACAAGATGCACTGCAATCCATATTTACCTTAAAGAAAATGAAATGGTTAAAATGTTCCTCGACTGGCCCTGAGGCTTCATTAAGGATGAAACTGGGATTGAACAGCCGAGAAGCGAGTATTGTTAGACGCTGACACGAGCGTCGGACTGCACGGCAGCTGTGAAATCAGAGCCGCTCTAAAGCTGAATGTGTGAAGACAGCCCTGGTAGTTTATTTTATGGAAACAAAAGCCTCCCTCATTGAGGAAAATGAAAGTCCCGAGACTGAAGCTTTCTGCTGAAGCGCTGCCAGAAAGTGAGCTGTTGGTTTTAGCCGATTTAGTCAGTGGAAGGAAACACTTTCTGCCCTTTTTTTTCGAGGTGCATCTGAATGGAGTGAACTCATTAACATCAGCAGAAGATTCTATGAGCGGTCACGGAGGGTTTTGTCGAATGATAAGAACACCCAGAGTCTCCTGAGTTTATTGTGTATCGATGAACTTCACCAGGTCTTGAAGATGAACGTTAAAAGAAAATTGCTCATCAAGACCTATCACAAAACCAGTGGTGTGTCCCAAATCGCGCACTTCTGCACTTACACTTAATATTTCGAGTACACAAGTGTGTTCACACTGAGCAGTGCGCGAAAATGTAGTGCGCAATGTGCACTCAAACGGCCAGAAAATTGAGTGTGGATCGTAGATGACGCTAAACTGAAGCTACGTCACTGACGACACGTCTTCGGAGCAGATACTGACGTAAATGTCAAGAAAACACTTATTTTACCACAAAAACAATGCAACAACAAAAATAATAACACAATGACACACAACTTAATAACTTGTTTCTATTGGCGAAAAGTCAAGTGTTCTAAATGCCGGTCGCAATAAGCCTTAAAAAGCAAGTTTGTTGCAGCAGAGTTTGATTGGATACAGTACTAAACTGACAAAATTTGCACAAGCTAAGTGCACTGTGTTACAATGTACTGTAAAGAGGTGCACATAGAGAAGAACGCAATTTGAGACACATAATTCGTTTTTCTGGAGATTAAATCTTGTTCACCATAACCACACTCACTGTGCTGTGATTGGTCAAACATCGAGGTTTGTCACCACGCGTCATCAATCCCGTTAGTCTCCAACTCCAAGGGACTCCTTGTATAAACAAAGCGGGAGTGATTACAGCTGGCTGGAGGAAGAGTGAAGCCATTATTACGTCATAATGGACTCTCGTAACCTCTCGTTCGTCCAGATTTCAGAGCAACTTTATAAAGTAATAAGTTGAAAACATGGTCATGATGAGGAACTTACTGTGTCTTGGAGAGAAAGTATTTACTACATGTCAGTCAGGACTGGATTAACTGGAATGGAGCTGTTAATTAGAATAGATGATAGGTAGTCGACTCAATGGCATCTCTTTCTTCCATAGTGCTATTTAAAAGTATGATCTTTCTCAGACTAAGGTAATAATTATGTTTAATAGATCTTTAAGAATGGATCAACAATGCCGTCGTATAACAAGTTCAAGTTCAAGTTATTTTTATTGTCAAATATGGATGTATCGAGACGTACAGCATGAATGAAATTGTGGTCGTCTCTGACCCACGATGCAAAATATGACATTAAATGACATTAAATAAGACATTGAAGAAAATAAATAAAAATAAATAACCAACAAAATGAAAAAAAAAAAATCAAAAATACTTTAATTATTAACAAAAACTAAATAGAATATAAACCAAATAGAGAGACACAGTCAAAACGAACATTTATAAGTAGTTCTGTTTTAAGTATTGCTCACTCTTTGAAGCTTTAATTTAGAGACTTTATATACAGACACATCCTACTTCTGCTGCTCATTTCCAGATCCCTGGTCAGATCTTCAAAGCCAAGTCCTGGGCTGCGTCTAAAATCGCACACTTCTTTAAGTACACTGCTTTACAGTACACTGTAAAACAGTGCACGTACTTGCACAGTAAGCAAGTTTCAACAGTGTAGTACTGTCTCAAATCAAACTCTGCTGCTACACACTAACAGGAAATGACTCGACAGCTTCTTCTTCTACTACTTTTTAACACTGATCAACCAGTCGTTGAAACACTATCACTGACACTTTTCTACAATTGAAACAAGTTATTAAGTTGTGTTTCATTGTGTTATTACTGTTGTGGTGTTGTTTTGTGGTAAAATGAGTGTTTTCTCGAGACATTTACGTCAGTATCTGCTCCGAAGACGTGTCGTCAGTGACGTAGCTTCAGTTTAGCTTCAGTTTAGCTTCATCTACGTCACTAAGATGGATGTCTTTGAGGGTGGAAAGTGTCCATCGATCCACACTCAATTTGATGGTACTGTGATACTGTAAGTCCTCTTCTTCGCTCGAACAGCTGCCCCTCAGTCGATCCACATCTCTGACTTGATTTTCCTTCACATCTTCTTCCCTGGCATCTCTGTCCTCGTGCCAGGATCTCGGCAATTAATTCTGCAAATGGATAAACACCGCAGCGTGTGAACTCTTGTTTGTTGTCGCCGCGCCGCCGCGATCATCGGCTCCATGTTGACCTTGTTGTGTAGTAATAGTTCGCCTTTGATGTCGGGATATCAGAACGTTTTTGAGAATTTCCAAAGCATGCCATAATAATTAAAAGTACACAACTCCGAGAAAAGTAGACGTTATTTTTTGAGTTTAACAGAATTGAACTGACAGGAAACTATTTTTTTTTAATATTGCTGTCTTTACTTAAAACAAGACGGTGTTGTTTTATTAACTGTACGAGACACAGGTTCAAGTTTTTCTGTGTACTCATACTCGCTTTCTATTGAGTTTATTCATTTGATGTTTCTGAGCCACAGTCACTCTTGGAAATGAAAGTTTATCTTCTGTTTACTCAACTAGAGATTTGTCTTTGTTTCAACTGAGAAATTACACTTTAAAAAGTTGATTTTACCACATTGTTGTAGTAGACTAAACTCATAATTAGAGTTGCTAAACGTTGATTTCTCAACCTGGTCTTTCAGTCGACAAGTAAATTATTTGTCACATGTAAAACACTTTACAGTTGGTTCAAAAAAATACACATTGTTGCATTTTTGTAACCCACAATTTTGAGTTAATGTCTTATTACTCTATAAAGTCAGGGCGGAAATCTGGACGAACGAGAGGTTACGAGAGTCAATCATGACGTAATAATCACGCCCCGCTTTGTTTATACAACGAGGCCATTTGAAGTCCAGACTTCCGGGATTGATGACGCTAAGTGACAAAGCTCCACGCTTGACCAATCACAGCAGGTTACACAAGATTTCATCTCCAGAACAACAAAAGTGTTTTCAGTGGGCGGGGCTTAAGATCATTTTTCTAAACTAACTAAGTTAGCCGTTGGGGTCACACAGTTTCGATGACCTTTTGTATCCTGTTGTGAAATTGGGACTTTTACGTAATTACAGAAGAATGAGGAAAATCATTGAAAGTATTGTACGAGTGTTGACGATTAAATATGATCATTACAACGATTATAGGATTTTATTTAAACTGTGCCAGTGACGTTTGGTTCAAGGTTGGTGAGGCACTGACTCCGTTAGTGTCATATTTACGACAAGTATGTATTAAAGATGTATCTTTAAAGATTTTTTTTAATAGAGTTTAATAGAGTCAATCTATATAAACCCAAAAGGGAAACTTATTCAATTGGCGACTGGTTATTTCATATCAACAGTGTTCTTCACACACATATGAAGTTTAAAATATATATGATTTTATTATTAAATTATTATTATTATTATTATTATTATTATTATTATTATTATTATTATATATGAGGTATTCATTATTATTTTGGGGGGAATTTACCTTAAATTTTAGCAAGAACTCTCCAGATTTAAGTTCGGCTCGAAAGAGTGAAGAATCCGGAGCGACGGCGTTAGCGCTAAACAAATAAAAATTAATTACTTACTTACTTACAATTGATGCTATAATGACAGATAGACCCGCCTTTTCTGGCTTCTGATTGGTCAATGATGCGTCAGGCCTTCCGTGATTGGCTAGATTTACGCAAAACCGGAACAATGTTCATGATCATAAAAAGATAAATATAGAGTATTAAATGGGTCAATATAAGCGTGAGAAGAACAAATAATATTTTATTCGAGGCCAAAGTGTAGTTTTCAAATATTCTCTTGTATTTTTTCTTAGTTTTATCTCTGTTTTATAAGATTCCAATTAAAACCGTTTTTTGTCTTAATTTTATCTGTACATAAAGTCCATGTTTCACGACACAAATATCGGTAACTTTGTTTTTAAACCTCATTTCTTGTGGTTTTAAGCGTCTCTCCGACTCAAGGGAGATGTGATGAGGCTCATTAGCATGTGCCTCAAACTTTGCCTTTTCGCTGCAGTTGTATTTCCAGTCAACAAAACTAAATAAGACCCTTACAAACATTAAACTTCAATGGGTAAATGCATCAGCAAGACTGCGGAAAACATAGGAAAATAAACGTATCCGTGAACATTATACTGGCGACATTCAGAGAGTTTGTGATGGATTGCGCATTGAGAGGTGAGGCACTGCCTCACCTGCCTCTCCTGACCGCACGTCCCTGGTTAAAACACTTGCGTTGTTCAATGACACTGTCAATAAAGTTATAAAAGTGTCAAGACTTTTCTCCCTCCATCAGCAGGAGGAGTCGTCGTCCTCCAGGAGGAGAGGAGAAGAATCCGGGCTGGTCTCCTGCTCATGTGTTGATCTCCCTGATAAAAGGAGTCCAGGTGCAGGACTGGGGGGTCATAAAAGAAAAGAAGGACAAAAAGAGAGTAAAGAGGGTCTCAGGGTGGGAAGCACACCTGTACCTGGATGTTGATTTGTGGCGTCAATCCCAGTCATTTACAACATTACACCTGGAGATTGAAAAACCAGATTGAATCTGAAGGTTCATCCTTGAGCCTGAAGGGCTGGAAGTCCTGGATCAACAAGTATTTGGCTCAACAAGTCTTTGGATCAACAAGTCTTTGGATCAACAAGTCTTTGGATCAACAAGTCTTTGGATCAACAAGTCTTTGGATCAACAAGTCTTTGGATCAACAATTCTTTAGATCAACAAGTCTTTGGATCAACAAGTCTTTGGATCAACAAGTCTTTGGATCAACAATTCTTTAGATCAACAAGTCTTTGGATCAACAAGTCTTTGGATCAACAAGTCTTTGGATCAACAAGTCTTTGGATCATCTAAGTGTTTGTCAACAAGTGAAACAAAGACTTTTGACTGAAATGAAGCAACGTCTGGTTTAAATTCACACCTTATACTGATTTAAATATTTTTTTATAAGAAAACAATTTAATAAAAATCTACTCATCAGCTATTTTTTAACTTTTGTGTTATCTCAGGGTCAAGGTGACCCGAGGACCAAAAACAAATTGGTTTGTGGTATCCCTTGTGTTGTATCAGGATCAAGGTGACCCCAAACCTGAAAACAAATGTGTTTGTGGTATCCCTTGTGTTGTCTGTGGGTCAAGATAACCCAAGGACCAAAAACAAATGCGTTTGTTGTATCGCTTTTGTTATCTCAGGGCCAAGATGACCCACAGCCAGAATAGAAAATGTGTTTGTGGTATACCTTGTATTGTCTCTGGTTCAAGGTGACCCGAGGCTTGAAAACAAATGTGTTTGTGGTATCCCTTGTGTTATCTCTGAGTCAAGGTGACCCAAGGACCAAAAACAAACATGTTTGTTGTATGCTTTGTGTTTTATCTGGGTCATATGTATTTCTGGACATATCATCCACGTCATCAGATCCCGAGTTCTCTCCAGCACCCCCATGGACCCTCCTACACTCTCCTCTTTTCTCTCACTCCTCTCCTTATCCATCTGTCTACCCCCCCATCCTTCCTCCCAGCCGGTCAAAGCGGCAGGCCGTCAACAATGAGTCTGGTTCCGCTCGAGGTTTCTGCCTTCTAAAAGGAAGTTTTTCCTCGCCATAGCTCACTGTACAGTGTTTCGCTTCTTGCTCTCTGTTGAATTGCTGGGATATATTTTTCCTTAATCAACTATAGTCTTATTTCAACTGTATAGTGTCTTGAGATAACTTTGTTATGATAAGACACTTTAAATAAAATTGAATTGAATTGAATTAACATGGTTTTTCTCAGAAACCTCTTCATCAAAAACAAGTCGGTTTGTTAATATTGCTTAATATTTAGAACACATACAACTGAGGATACAAATATTTGGCAATCATTTGAAAAAAGAACTTTAAACAGGGCCTCACAGAGACAAATCTTGAATCATCCAAACAAGGCTGAAGAAGTTAAAGAAACTTCACGAAGACTATGACTTTAACTCTGACCATAACTATGACCCTTGAGTCACAGTTTGTACGCAAAACAACAAACTGTAAAATGTTTCCTGCATGTATTGAGTTCATTATAACTTCCCAGTAGTTTTTAACATTAATAAATACTTCTTATTTTATTTATTTGATTACATGTCAGGTTTAAAATACGGATTATTCAACTGCCGGTCTGTTGCTTTAGAATGTATTTTATATTTTTAACCCTTGTGATATTTCAGCGTCAAGGTGACCTGAAGCCCCTCTCACTGCATACGTATTTATGGAGGTCAGGGAGGTCGTGCACCTTGACCCAGAGGCAACACAAGGGATACAACAAACACATTTGTTTCGGGGCCTTCGGGTCAACATGACCCTGACACAACACAAGGTATACCACAAACACATTTGTTTTTCAGGGCCTTCAGGTCAACTTGACCCTGAGATAGCACAAGGGTTAATAAAATGGTGCTTTTGACCCACTGAGCCCAGAGGTTGACAGTAGTACGACATCACCTACTGCAGTGAATTTACAAATTAACATTAAAACATTTATTTTTAATTTTGTTTACTTTTGTAATGGCAGTCACACACACACTTACGTACAGATACACACACACACACACACACATACGTACAGATACACACACACGTACAGATACACACACTTACGTACAGATACACACACATACGTACGGATACACACACACATACGTAAAGATACACACACTTACGTACAGATACACACACACTTAAGCACAGATACACACAAATACGTACAGATACACACATACACATAGGTACAGATACACACACTTACGTACAGATACACACACTTACGTACAGATACACACACTTACGTACAGATACACACACGTATGTACAGATACACACACATACGTACAGATACACACACACATGTACAGATACACACACATATGTACAGATACACACACGTACAAATACAAACACACATGTACAGATACACACATACACACAGATACACACACATACGTACAGATACGCACACACACGCGTACATACGTACAGATACACACACACGTACAGATACACATACATGTACAGATACACACACATGTACAGATACACACATACGTACAGATACACACACACATGTACAGATACACATATATGTACAGATACAAACACACGTACAGATACACATATATGTACAGATACACACACATGTACAGATACAAACACACGTACAGATACACATATATGTACAGATACACACACATGTACAGATACACACATACGTACAGATACACACACACATGTACATATACACACATACGTACAGATACTCACGCATGCGTACAGATACACACACATATGTACAGATACACACACATACGTACAGATACACACATTTACATACAGATACACAAACTTGTACAGATACACACATACGTACAGATACACACACACATACGTACAGATACACACACATACGTACAGATGCACACACATACGTACATATACACACACACAGGTACAGATACACACACATACGTACAGATACACACATATGTACAGATACACACATTTACATACAGATACACAAACTTGTACAGATACACACATATGTACAGATACACACACACATACGTACAGATACACACACATACGTACAGATACACACACATACGTACATATACACACACACAGGTACAGATACACACACATACGTACAGATACACACATATGTACAGATACACACATTTACATACAGATACACAAACTTGTACAGATACTCACTTATGTACAGATACACACTTACGTACAGATACACAAACTTGTACAGATACACACTTATGTACAGATACACACTTACGTACAGATACACACATACGTACAGATACACACATACATACAGATACACACACACACGTACACATAAACACACTTACGTGCAGATACACACTCTTGCATAAAGATACACACACACGTACGCACAGATACACACACGTTGTTATGTGGGTCACACATGAAATCAAACAGATTCACCTCTAGCTGCGACGATGATTAATTCAGTCACTGGCAGACGTCGACAACAGATTGTGTTCTTGGTGTCGAGCCTGAAGACGCCGCAGGAGCCGTGAGACACTTCAGAGGAGGAGCTTCTGAGGAGGATCTCAGTCGCTGTCGTCCACGTGGATGTGATTGTGTTACGACAACTTCATCACTCGCTTAATAACTGGTTCTAACAACTTCATCAATCGCTTTATCAACCGGTTCTAACAACTTCATCACTCGCTTTATAACTGGTTCTAACAACTTCATCACTCGCTTTATAACTGGTTCTAACAACTTCATCAATCGCTTTATCAACCGGTTCTAACAACTTCATCACTCGCTTTATAACTGGTTCTAACAACTTCATCTCTCGCTTTATAACTGGTTCTAACAACTTCATCTCTCGCTTTATAACTGGTTCTAACAACTTCATCTCTCGCTTTATAACTGTTTCTAACAACTTCATCACTCGCTTTTTAACTGGTTCTAACAACTTCATCACTCGCTTTATAACTGGTTCTAACAACTTCATCACTCGCTTTATAACCGGTTCTAACAACTTCATCACTCGCTTTATAACTGGTTCTAACAACTTCATCTCTCGCTTTATAACTGGTTCTAACAACTTCATCTCTCGCTTTATAACTGGTTCTAACAACTTCATCTTTCGCTTTATAACTGGTTCTAACAACTTCATCTTTCGCTTTATAACTGGTTCTAACAACTTCATCTCTCGCTTTATAACTGGTTCTAACAACTTCATCTCTCGCTTTATAACTGGTTCTTACAACTTCATCGCTCACTTTATAAATGGTTCTAACAACTTCATCACTCGCTTTATAACTGGTTCTAACAACTTCATCTCTCGCTTTATAACTGGTTCTAACAACTTCATCTCTCGCTTTATAACTGGTTCTAACAACTTCATCACTCGCTTTATAACTGGTTCTAACAACTTCATCACTCGCTTTATAACTGGTTCTAACAACTTCCTCTCTCGCTTTATAACTGGTTCTAACAACTTCCTCTCTCGCTTTATAACTGGTTCTAACAACTTCCTCTCTCGCTTATAACTGGTTCTAACAACTTCATCACTCGCTTTATAACTGGTTCTAACAACTTCATCTCTCGCTTTATCAACCGGTTCTAACAACTTCATCTCTCATTTATAACTGGTTCTAACAACTTCATCACTCGCTTTATAACTGGTTCTAACAACTTCATCACTCGCTTTATAACTGGTTCTAACAACTTCATCGCTCGCTTTATAACTGGTTCTAACAACTTCATCACTCGCTTTATAACTGGTTCTAACAACTTCATCTCTCGTTTATAACTGGTTCTAACAACTTCATCTCTCGCTTTATAACTGGTTCTAACAACTTCATCACTCGCTTTATAACGGGTTCTAACAACTTCATCTGTCGCTTTATAACTGGTTCTAACAACTTCATCTCTCGTTTATAACTGGTTCTAACAACTTCATCACTCGCTTTATAACTGGTTCTAACAACTTCATCTCTCGTTTATAACTGGTTCTAACAACTTCATCTCTCGTTTATAACTGGTTCTAACAACTTCATCTCTCGCTTTATAACTGGTTCTAACAACTTCATCACTCGCTTTATAACTGGTTCTAACAACTTCATCACTCGCTTTATAACTGGTTCTAACAACTTCCTCTCTCGCTTTATAACTGGTTCTAACAACTTCATCTCTGGCTTTATCAACCGGTTCTAACAACTTCATCTCTCGCTTTATAACCGGTTCTAACAACTTCATCTCTCGCTTTATAACTGGTTCTAACAACTTCATCACTCCCTTTATAACTGGTTCTAACAACTTCATCTCTCGCTTTATCAACCGGTTCTAACAACTTCATCTCTCGCTTTATAACTGGTTCTAACAACTTCATCACTCGCTTTATAACTGGTTCTAACAACTTCCTCTCTCGCTTTATAACTGGTTCTAACAACTTCATCACTCGCTTTATAACTGGTTCTAACAACTTCATCTTTCGCTTTATAACTGGTTCTAACAACTTCATCACTCGCTTTATAACTGGTTCTAACAACTTCATCACTCCCTTTATAACGGTTCTAACAACTTCATCACTCGCTTTATTACTGGTTCTAAAAACTTCATCTCTCGCTTTATAACTGGTTCTAACAACTTCATCACTCGCTTTATAACTGGTTCTAACAACTTCATCTCTCGCTTTATAACTGGTTCTAACAACTTCATCTCTCGCTTTATAACTGGTTCTAACAACTTCATCTCTCGCTTTATAACTGGTTCTAACAACTTCATCACTCCCTTTATAACGGTTCTAACAACTTCATCTCTCGCTTTATAACTGGTTCTAACAACTTCATCACTCGCTTTATAACTGGTTCTAACAACTTCATCACTCGCTTTATAACTGGTTCTAACAACTTCATCTCTCGCTTTATAACTGGTTCTAACAACTTCATCACTCGCTTAATAACTGGTTCTAACAACTTCATCACTCGCTTTATAACTGGTTCTAACAACTTCATCACTCGCTTTATAACTGGTTCTAACAACTTCATCTCTCGCTTTATAACTGGTTCTAACAACTTCATCACTCGCTTTATAACTGGTTCTAACAACTTCATCACTCGCTTTATAACTGGTTCTAACAACTTCATCACTCGCTTTATAACCGGTTCTAACAACTTCATCACTCGCTTTATAAATGGTTCTAACAACTTCATCTCTCGCTTTATAACTGGTTCTAACAACTTCATCTCTCGCTTTATAACTGGTTCTAACAACTTCATCACTCACTTTATTACTGGTTTTAACAACTTCATCACTCGCTTTATCAACTGGTTCTAAACTGGTTCTGAACGGATTCAACACTGAAGAATAATGTTGAGAAAGAAGGGATGATATTAGTCTTTTATGTTGTTAGGAAGAAAAGTAGCCACACAGTTGTGTATATATTGTGTTACTTACACATCTGAAGCTCATGATGAGAATCCCAGTAAAAGTAGGACTATATATGTGAGGACAGAAAACAATGTGTTTGTGGTATCCCTTGCGTAATCTCTGGGTCATGACGACCCGCGTACAGGAAATACATGTGTTTGTGGTATCCCTTGTGTTGTTCTTGGGTCAAGGTGACCAAAGGACCAAAAATAAATATGTTTGAGGTATCCCTTGTGTTATCTTAGGGTCAAGATGATCTGAGTACCAAAAACAAATGTATTTGTGGTATCCCTTGTGTTCTTTCTGGGTCAAGGTGACCCGAGGACAGAAAACAAATGTGTTTGTGGTATCCCTTGTAAGTAAAAGTACGACTATATAACTCCACATTTGTATTTATTCCTCTCTCAGGTTTTCGTCTGGATGAACCAGGAACAAGTGTGTCAGCGGCTCTACCTGCTGGCAGTTTTGTTTTTCTGTTTGATCTTCAGGTGAAAGTTATTGGAATGAGACGAGCCAATGGGGACGCGGCGAGGCTCATCCATCAAGCGCGCGGCGACAGCAGTAATCAGGAGCATTTTTGTTGACGTTGAAATGTGATTAATGCTCGCGTCTGCTTCGATGCGTGTTTGTGCAGCAGCCTCGCCGACACCTCCAGATACCTGCAGGTCAGCGGGTTGAAGGTTCCTGCGTGTGACGTCTCAATCACTGGAGGTGTTTGAATCACACTTTCAAACACATGTCTCAAGAACTAGTTTGACGCTGAGATTTGCAGTTGTTAGCGTGTTTTTGCCGTCACGGATGGTTGTAATTGTTCTTGTAAAAAAATAACCACATTTTGTTTTTTATCCATAGTTCTTTAACGGTTTACAGTTAATTAAAATACATAAAATTAAAATAAACATGCTAATGTTCACATGTTCATGCTTATATTTCTGTTGCAATTGAACACCCGGCCTCTAGATGGCAGCAGTGATTACGTCCTCCGCAGCTAAATGAACAATGAAATCCTGCGATATCCAGGCGAGGACTGAGTACAAGAGGATACAGTGACTCCAGCAGCTTTTAAAGCTGATGTTTGGACATATTTTGGTTTCAAAACAAATGATAGCAGTTACAACTTTTTCAAGAGTCATGTGGTCTGTAAATACTGCAACACCAGAGTCAAGTACTGGACAATACTACACATATATCCTTGTTACTACTGTATCACAATATATTGTATTTTCATTTAATGTTTCCTTTTTGTCAGTATTTTCCTTAAACCTTAAAATAATATACATTAAATAGCAATTTATCTTTTATAATTGTGTATATATTTTACTATTACATCAAATAACAAGGTATTCTATTGGTTTGCGCTAGGAAGTAAAAGTTGTTTTGAAAACAAATGGTTAAAAACATTAAAAACATTAAACTAACAAATAAATCAGCTAACTTTCACAATATTTTTTTTTGTTTTTTTAATCTGTTCTATCTTAAAGTGATGGTTCACCCTCAATTAAAATTTAACTAATTTTCTACTCACCCTCATGTTGACTAATGTTGGTTTTATTTTCAGAGTAATCTGTTCTTTTTAGAGTTATAGACAAAAATATTTGTTCATTTTAATGTAGCGACTGGAGCTCAGTTGTCTTCATCTTCATCTTCTTCCAAAAAGACCCTTAAAAACATCCAAATACCTTCATACTGCTCGTCTGTAACGTCCATCTTGTGTTGAAGCCTACAAGAGGAATTGATCCGGAGAAAATCATAAATAAATCGATATTTTAAGCTTGTTTGTAGCTACAAGTTCCTCAATGAAACACATTGCTATTGTTAGTGTACAAGATTTAGGCTGATGGTCTGGGACCTTCCACTAAAAACAAACTTAATTAAGTTTTTTCTGAACAATCTTTCTCTTATCAAGGCTTCAATCCGAGATTGACGTTACAGACGAGCAGTATGGAGGTATTTGGATGTTTTTAAGTGTCTTTTTGGACGAAGATGAAGACGAAGACAACTGAGCTCCAGTCGCTACATTAAAATGAACAAACATTTTTCTCTATAACTCTAAGGAGAACAGATTACTCTGAAAATAATCCCAACTCTTAGTCGACCTGAGCGTGAGTAGAAAATGAGTTTGAACCATCATTTTAACTTTTCCTATACCGCATATGGAGATTGCGGGGGGGGCAGCATCTTCGGGCGTGAGGCGGGGGACACCCTGGACAGGATGCCAGTCTGTCACAGCACACACAAAGACACACAACCATTCACACACACACACTCATACCTACGGACAATTTCCTCAAGTTCTCGATCAACCTCTGTATGTTTTTGGACTGTGGGAGGAAACCGGAGTCCCCGGAGTAAACTCATCCAACACGGGGGAGAACATACAAACTCCACACAGAAAGGTCACAATTTTGCTGCTAAAAACTGATTTGGGGGTCCAGCAGAATGTGATCTCGAGGGCCACAAATAGGTCTCTGGCTCCAAGAGTGCGACCCCTGGTTAAGCTTCAGAAGCAGGTCTAACAATTAGCTTAGGGGGGGGAGGGGTGATAGTTTTATTGCTAATGAATTAGTGCTGGTATCTTTTCACACGCCCACCAACCAACCTCCCCTCGCTGCCCCTCTAAGTGGTTTGTGGCCGCAGCTCCGCCCCCCTACGACGCACCTGCGCGATCTTAACCCCCCCCTGCAGCCGTCAGGTGGACTCAACCGCCGTTGTAAACACACGACCTGCTGAACCCGCCAAAGAAAACAAACATTGACACTTGAAATGTTACTATTTTTATAACACAAGACCAAACCTGTTATTTTTGACTTATCGCCCATTGACAGGATGTCAATTAAAAAAAAGAAAAGTCACGACTCGTCCTGGTTTGATCGCGGAAAACTGGTTGTCGTGAAAAAAAAAATCCAGCTGTCGAACAGTTGTTGTCTGAACGGTGGAGGATCTGGTGTATTTGGAGAATGTGTCAGGTGATAACAGACTGTCAGGTTTAACGACCTCTGTCTGCTTCTGCCTGAAGCTCTTTCTCTTTCTGCGCCGCCGCGTTAATTTACGGCCTCATCCAGGAATCTTATCTGCGGTGCTCGGGCCGTAAACTAACACCTCGCCGCCGCACTTCAAAGACGCTCACCGCCGGCGCGAGGGTGAAAAAACCTGCGCAGATTGATGAGGCGTCCGACATGATTGCTGTTGCTGTTGGAGCTAAAAGGCCCGCTTCGGGTCCGGAGAGAGAAGGCCACGGCGGGCCCTCGGGGGGCCCCTAGTTTTTCACAGGAAAGGCAGCTTCCACGTCAGGTACATTGAGGGGTCAGTTCCCACCTGAGGGGTGACCAGTGTGTCCCAGGCCAGTCTGCACTGGCAACATCTTGGAACTCCGCCTGAGCTCAACTTTAGCAGCCAGCGCCAGAGATATCACCCTCTGGCTCAGCTCATTCTTCGTTGGAAATTACATTGAAATTCTGTCCGACAGAGAAACATATACCACAGTTCCGGATTCCTGGGAAGCTGTTAAAATAATCTTTACGTCCCTCAAAGTCGTTCTTTATTGAGATGTTAATATATACTTACATTTACTAAATATAAGTATTTAGAGATACTGTCGTAGATTACTATCTTGTCAAACATCTGTGTAGGAAACACGGCCGGGAAAGTTTCACCTTTTCCCAACGACGAGAGTTTAAAGACTTAATTAAGTAAGATATTAGAGCTAGTCTAAGAAGTCTACTAGGGTTACAAGAAGAATTATCGGCCAAATTTAAGCTTCTTGACGAGGAGTTCAAGAGTAGACTTGTATGTGTGGATACACAAAATGGTGTCGATGTCAGATAAATACTGGCTATGAAAGATCTATAGTTTAATTTCAGTTTCTCTCGGTATGTTGTAGTTTTGATGTGTCAGCGTCACGTGGCCGACTCATTCCTTTCTACATTCTCAACTCTCACCCTGATAAAAGTATTGCATTTGCTCTAAATTTTAAAAATATTTAGCAAGTTCAGCTAATGTCAAATACCAACTCTCTTGACTCACGTGTAGTAAATGTTCTTTCTCTCCAAGATGCAGTAAGTTCCTCATCATGACCATGTTTTCAACTTATTACTTTATAAAGTTGCTCTGAAATCTGGAAGAACGAGAGGTTACGAGAGTCCATTATGATGTAATAATGGCTTCAATCCTCCTCCAGTCAGCTGTAGTCACGCCCGCTTTGTTTATACAACGAGTCCCTTGGAGGTGGAGACTTCCGGGATTGAGGACAAATATATCACAATAGTTTTATCATAATCGTTATTATTAATATTTTTATCTTTTCAACAATGCAGAATGAAAAACAAAAGGAAATTAAACACAAAATTATTATTTGTAATCAAACTTTACTGAATATATAATAATGTACAGGACTGACCTGCTGGAAATATTACAATATTTTGCATACAGGCTTAAAGAATGTAGTTTACCAATACTTGATTTCTTTTTGCTCACTAATACTTACTAATTTATATTTTTGAACAACCTTAATAAAGGTAGAAAAGGTTATGTGTTGTGCATGATACTGTTCCTTTAAAGGTCAAGTGATGCAGTAAGTTCATCATCATGACCATGTTTTCAACTCATTACTTTATAAAGTTGCTCTGAAATCTGGGCGAACGAGAGGTTACGAGAGTCCATTATGATGTAATAATGGCTTCATTCCTCCTCCAGCCAGCTGTAATCACACCCCGCTTTGTTTATACAACGAGTCCCTTGTGCGACTTCCGTTGTTGATGACATGCAAAGACAAACAGTCAAGTGTTTTCAATGGGCGGAGCTTAAAGTCATTTTCTAATGTCAATATTTCAATGAAAAGAGAGTTTTGTACAAACACACACTGATTATAAAATAGAGTCACACATCACAACAACACACACTTTAATCAACACATGATTTGCCTTTTAAAGAAAAATACACAGAAATATATATATATACCAAAATATATACAGTATATATATATATATATATATATATATATATATATATATATATATACTGTATATATTTGGTTTGTCATTGTATTGGGTATCATGTAGTAGAAATACACATGAAGGTCACAAGTTTAATAATACATTAAACAAACAAGAAATTGAAAAAAAAAAAACTTTTCAGAATAACAGTAATACTGGCCTTGTATTTACTTGTCATTGGACTAATACCAATATATGCAGTACCTTGGAACACTACTGTGAATAGTGAATTACAATTCTAAAGTTTATAACAAGGGTCACATGATTTACAATAAGTTATAGATACTGAATTAAATTATTCAAAGTACTTCTTTAAAAAAAAAAAAGGTTCTTGATCGTCGACAATAATGACCAATAATCAACAAGCGCGATCATCCATACGTCACTCACACCGTCAACCAGTTCACTTCAGTTTCTTTAAAAGGACTTTTAATTTCTCGGGAAAACGTCTCGACGTTTGCGATGAAAGAGCTTTTTGTATCTTCTCAAGACGTACCTGACGATGATTTATGTACGAACGCTCAGAACGTTGAGCAACGCTGACAATAGACAATGTCTAGAATAGAATCACAATTTTTTTATTTAAAAAAACGCCCTCATCGCGCCGACATATTAGAAAACTGTAAATCAAACCCGATGTTTCTATTCAGGCCACAACCAGGACTGCTCCGTGTTTACCTGACACCAGGTACGGCAGGAGAACCGCCTCACAGCCTGCAGCCGCCGTGTCTATGTGTTCAGGTTGTGTTTCTGTGTCGCTCTGACGTCCAACAGCCGGTGATGCTCTGCCAACTTTTCAGCCATAAATCTGTCAACTCGTCTCCATCACCGCGAGAGTCGCAAGTCACTGTTGTCGGAATGTTTTCATCGGCTACAACGAGGTCAACTTCCAGTATTTGGTTAATGGAAAGAAACTACACACATTTGTGAATGAGTATTATATATATATATATATGTATAGTATATAAGCTGCCATTTTTCTCACCTTGAACGGACACGATATAGTCCACTTGAGATGTATTTAAAGAAAATGTAAACATCTTCCTGTCATAAAAATATGTGATACTAAAATGTATACTTTGAATTTATAGGGGATTTTAAGTTTAATCGTCAAAGTACAAAGTGTTATGCTGTAAAAACACATATTTAGCAGTGATGTGTCGATGAAGCTTCATGAAACAGTGTCATTATTTTCTGAGTCCACTAGATGTCACTCTTTGCTCTATAATCTATTGCTTTGAAAATATAATCTATTGAAACCTCACACGCTTTTTAAACTGAGCACGCCCCCTACTGTCCTCTGAAGAATATGACACTGTTTCATGAAGCTTCATCGACACATCATTAACAGGAGAGTCAGCACAATTTAAATATACACGTCATACAAAATGAATAACATTTTATCTCTTCTAAAACAGTTTTAATTCAAACCACTCTGTTGTTTATACTAGTGATGTGTCGATGAAGCTTCATGAAACAGTGTCTTTATGTCCTGAGTCCACTAGATGTCACTCTTTGCTCTATAATCTATTGCTTTGAAAAGGTATTCTATTGAAACCTCACATCATTTTTTTAAGCTGAGGGCGCCCCCTACTGTCCTCTGAAAAATATGACACTGTTACACGAAGCTTCATCGACACATCACTAGTATTTAGCTCTGATTTTGAATAGTTAATTAAGCAAGTATAATAGGTTCATGAAAATCTCGTCGAAAAATATATTCATACACTAGGTTTAGCTAAACCAGACCCAAGCTAATTTTCGCTCAAGGGCCACAAGCAGCTGTATTTTTGTGGACCTTCTTAAGTTGTGATGTGTCGATGAAGCTTCATGAAACAGTGTCATTATCTCCTGAGTCCACTAGATGTCACTCTTTGCTCTATAAACTATTGCTTTGAAAAGCTATTCTATTGAAACCTCACATTATTTTTAAACTGAGAGCGCCCCCTACTGTCCACTAAAGAATATGACACTGTTTCATGAAGCTTCATCGACACATCACTAATATAAAGATAAAAGTAGAACTGATCAGGCTGATCATGTCGAATTCTGACGGCTAATATTTTTCTATTTTTAAATGATGACTTGTTAAACTCGATATATTACATTTATTTATTTGTTTTAGGCCTTTGTTCTCTTTGTCATTTTTGAGTATTTCCTGGCCCTTGGAACGATTTATGGGATTATTTTTAAATATATAATATATACAAAACAATAAATTGACAATTTAGGATATTTAGTTAGATTTTTATAATATATATATTTATTTATTTTTTTGCCAAAATAATTTGGATGGTTGGAGGGAATTCAACTGTCAGATAAAGGAAGTATTTTCAACGACCATCAAGAGCAATGCAATCAAATTGTCTGAACTGTTTCAGAAGTTCATGTGATTTTTTACTTGCTTTGTGTAACTGTGTGAATGCTGAAGGCATTCTACTTCTTCTACTAGTTACTACTACTTCTACTAATTATTCTACTTCTTCTACTACTTCTACTACTACTTCTACTACTTCTACTACTAAGTCTACTACTTCTACTACTTCTTCTTATACTCCTACTAGTAATTTTACTACTTCTTCTATCCCCACTACTACTTCTACTACTTCTTCTACCTCTGCTACTTGTTCTACTACTTCTACTACTTCTTATTCTACTTCTACTACTAATATTATTACTTCTACAATTAATTATTCTACTTCTGCTACTAATTATACTACTTCTTCTACTACTTCTAATTCTACTACTAATTCTATGACTTCTACTTATTCTACTTCTGCTACTAATTATACTACTTCTTCTACTCCCACTACTACTTCCACTACATCTTCTACTTATGATACTTATTCTACTACTGTTACTACTTATACTACTACTTATATTCTACTACTACCTATTATACTTCTACTACTTATTCTACTTCTACTTCTAATTCTACTAGTTCTTCTACTCCCACTACTACTTCTACTACTTCTTCTACCTCTGCTACTTGTTCTACTACTTCTACTACTTCTTATTCTACTTCTACTACTAATATTATTACTTCTACAATTAATTATTCTACTTCTGCTACTAATTATACTACTTCTTCTACTACTTCTAATTCTACTACTAATTCTACGACTTCTACTTATTCTACTTCTGCCACTAATTATACTACTTCTTCTAATCCCACTACTACTTCCACTACATCTTCTACTTATGATACTTATTCTACTACTGTTACTACTTATACTACTACTTATATTCTACTACTACCTATTATACTTCTACTACTTATTCTACTTCTACTTCTTCTACTTCTAATTCCACTAGTTCTTCTACTCCCACTACTACTTCTACTACTTAGTCTACTTTTTTTTCCTCTCATGCAAAACTACATTTTCTTCTGGAAATGCACATTTTCTAGTTGTTTTTTAATCTTTTTTTAACCTCAGTTTGGTATAAATGCAGAATGAAATGTGCTGGAGTTCTATTTACCAAACCTTTAAGTACATGTTATCTTTTAAAAACCATTCCCGTCTCGATCCTTGTCAACACATTTCGACACACAAGAAATCACGAATGGGTTTTGAACACAAAAGGAACCGGTCGTGTCGGATTCTCCCGCCCGAGCTTCAACTAGAACGTTCGTCTTTCTCTCCGTTTCATCACCCGATGAATCCATTCATCACTCTAAATAACCCATGAGTCATCGGGGGGTGGCGAGGGGCGGGACCGCCTGTGCCCCTCCATGTCATCACCAGAACCTTCTTGTTCTTCCCCGCCTCCGTCTCAACCTCCGTCACCGCGGGGGGCGCCGGAGCGCTAAAGACGCCATTTGTTAATTAGCCGCTGATGGAGAACGCTTGGACGACTCGCCGTCACAACACTCGGCTAATTAACGACAGGGAGGGTCCCGTGATTTATTACCCCCCCCCCCCCCCCCCCGACTAACAGATGATATTTAATTGTGATGTTTTCGGTTCGAGTTTTACGTCAAAATTACCAGAGCGGAACAAATTAAGACGTTTCTGTCAAACTGTTTGGTGTAAAAACCACTTTTTTCTTGATTACGTTGACAACGATAATTGTGTCGCACAAACTTTTTATTTGTGTAAGTCGTGAACTACGTCGGTACTGAAGAACATTCTATATTTTTGTGTCAAGATATGATGTGATTTATATTTATTTACGACAATAAATGTTGAACCCAGAATTTTTTTTTAGGTTGTTTTTATTCAAACGCAACCTTTATTTATTTCATAGCTAACAGTGTCAACACTTTAATTTAATTTAATTTAATTTAATTTAATTTAATTTAATTTAATTTAATTTAATTTAATTTAATTTAACTGAGAGTTCTAGATTAATATAAAATATTTACGAATAATGTAACATTATTTAAATAATGGCATATTTTTTCTTATCTAAAGGCAATACTATAAAACATTTTACCTTTTTTCGTGTTTTCCGTATTTATATCTTTAATTTTGAAAATGTCGGTACTGCGTAGTAGAACTTAATACATATTATTTTAACATATTCACCTAGTTTGGAGTGTCATGTGACCAACAAACTGCTAGAGACAGTTTTGAAATAAAGTACGTTGTTTTTTTAGACCTTTTAAAGTTCCATGAAAATCAAAAACCAGAAGATACAGGATTGCAGTTACAATTCTGTGACCACGGGGGGGCGCCAGAAACAACATCTACAACCAAACGTATTACCACTTTAAGTTCATTTAAAACTATGTATGTTTTTAATAAAATATATGTTCAATTATGTTTCTGGTCATTTATCAGGATTTATTTTTCGTTTGTTTAGTACCTGTGTGTCACATTCACACACATAAAAGTTTAAACTAATGTTGAACAAATTAAAACAAGTTGCCCAAAATTGTCAGTAAAAAAGTGAAGGGTTGGTTTTATTTAAACTTGCTCAAGTGGAAGAGTAGAAGCTTTAGAATAAACATCAAGTGTAAAATGTACACAAAAATCAACCTTCAATCTTATTAAGGTTTGTTTGAAGTTTTGAATATTCTCATGTTTTCACTGATGACAAATGTGTGAACTAAAAGCAGTCAAGGTGTGTGTTGAAAACACACTTCAAAAGCATAAACAAAAACCGGAGAGAAAAAAAGCTCATCTTACCAACGAGAACTTGAGCCAATAGTATAAATATTTCTTAACCCTTGCCTTATCTCGGGGTCAATGCGACCCGATGGCCCGAAAACAAATGTGTCTGTGGTATCCCTTGTGTTATCTTAGGGTGAAGGTGACCCGAAAGCCCGAAACAAATGTCTTTGTGGTATCCCTTGCATTATCTCAGGGTCAAGGTGACCCGAAGGCCTGAAAACAAATGGGTTTGTGGTAACCCTTGTGTTATCTCAGGGTCAAGGTGATCCGAAGCCTGAAAACAAAAGGTGTTTGTTGTATCCCTTGCGTTATCTCAGGGCCAAGATGACCTGAAGCCTTAAAAAAAATGTGTTTGTTGTATCCCTTGCGTTATCTCAGGTTCGGGGTGACACGAAGCCTGAAAACAAATGTGTTTGTGGTATCCCTTATGTTGTTTCTTGACCTTAAGATAGCACAAGGGATACATAAAACACATTTGTTTTCAGGCCTTTGGGTCACCTTGACCCCGAGATAACCCAATATTTAAAGACCTTAGGTTTATTCCTTATAAAAGTGGTTTATGACGAACAAACAAAGGTGTTATAACAGTTATTGCACTGAATACTTCTCTGATGTTTTACAGGCGTTCTACAGCAAAATGAATCCCTGACTCAGCAGCGAAAGCTTAGTCAAGAACACAATAATGTGTCTAAAGAAATGACCCTTAAACCCTTCAAGTGAAAAGGATCTGGTTCTCCTTTGGTGCTTCCGTCTCCAAATATTTGAGTCCCGCCACGTCTATTGAATATTTGTATTTCTCTGAGCGACATGCACTATTTGAAGGGAAGCAGGAATGTCAACAACGGCAGACGAGAGTTTCCTTCTTTAAACGGCGTTTGTTTGACTTGTGTGTGGTCACAGAGCTTGTGGGGGGGGGGGGGGGGTCGAGTGAGGGGGGTCGGCGGGCGTGGAGGGTGGCGGCGGTCACTAACTGACATTTTTACGGTAACAGTCGCCGTCGCCCGGCAACACACTCAAAGAACTATAGACGCCAGCGGAAGACAATCGTGTGTGTCACCAGGGAAGTTAACTGGGTAATCTTCTACCACGGCTCGGACCCTCCTATCGTACCCCCCTCCATCACACCCTATCGTACCCCCCTCCATCACACCCTATCGTACCCCCCTACATCACACCCTATCGTACCCCCCTCCATCACACCCTATCGTACCCCCTTCCATCACACCCTATCGTACCCCCCTACATCACACCCTATCGTACCCCCCTACATCACACCCTATCGTACCCCTCTACATCACACCCTATCGTACCCCCCTCCATCACACCCTATCGTACCCCCTTCCATCACACCCTATCGTTCCCCCCTACATCACACCCTATCGTACCCCCCTACATCACACCCTATCGTACCCCCCTACATCACACCCTATCGTACCCCCCTACATCACACCCTATCGTACCCCCCTCCATCACACCCTATCGTACCCCCTTCCATCACACCCTATCGTACCCCCCTACATCACACCCTATCGTACCCCCCTACATCACACCCTATCATACCCCCCTCCATCACACCCTATCGTACCCCCCTCCATCACACCCTATCGTACCCCCTTCAATCACACCCTATCGTACCCCCTTCAATCACACCCTATCGTACCCCCTTCAATCACACCCTATCGTACCCCCTTCAATCACACCCTATCGTACCCCCTTCAATCACACCCTATCGTACCCCCTTCAATCGCACCCTATCGTACCCCACACCCTATCGTACCCCCTTCAATCACACCCTATCGTACCCCCTTCAATCACAACCTATCGTACCCCCTTCAATCACACCCTATCGTACCCCCTTCAATCACACCCTATCGTACCCCACACCCTATCGTACCCCCTTCAATCACACCCTATCGTACCCCACACCCTATCGTACCCCCTTCAATCACACCCTATCGTACCCCCCTCCATCACACCCTATCGTACCCCCTTCAATCACACCCTATCGTACCCCCTTCAATCACACCCTATCGTACCCCCTTCAATCACACCCTATCGTACCCCCTTCAATCACACCCTATCGTACCCCCTTCAATCACACCCTATCGTACCCCCTTCAATCACACCCTATCGTACCCCACACCCTATCGTACCCCCTTCAATCACACCCTATCGTACCCCCTTCAATCACACCCTATCGTACCCCCTTCAATCACACCCTATCGTACCCCACACCCTATCATACCCCCTTCAATCACACCCTATCGTACCACACACCCTATCGTACCCCCTTCAATCACACCGTATCGTACCCCCTTCCATCACACCCTATCGTACCCCCTTCCATCACACCCTATCGTACCCCCCTCCATCACATCCTATCGTACCCCCCTCCATCACATCCTATCGTACCCCCCTCCATCACACCCAATCGTACCCCCCTTCATCGCACCCCATCGTACCCCCCTCCATCACACCCTATCGTACCCCCCTACATCACACCCTATCGTACCCCCTTCCATCACACCCTATCGTACCCCCCTCCATCACATCCTATCGTACCCCCCTCCATCACACCCAATCGTACCCCCCTTCATCGCACCCCATCGTACCCCCCTCCATCACACCCTATCGTACCCCCCTACATCACACCCTATCGTACCCCCCTCCATCACACCCTATCGTACCCCCTTCCATCACACCCTATCGTACCCCCCTACATCACACCCTATCGTACCCCCCTACATCACACCCTATCGTACCCCCCTCCATCACACCCTATCGTACCCCCCTACATCACACCCTATCGTACCCCCCTACATCACACCCTATCGTACCCCCCTACATCACACCCTATCGTACCCCCTTCAATCACACCCTATCGTACCCCCTTCAATCACACCCTATCGTACCCCACACCCTATCGTACCCCCTTCAATCACACCCTATCTTACCACACACCCTATCGTACCCCCTTCAATCACACCGTATCGTACCCCCTTCCATCACACCCTATCGTACCCCCTTCCATCACACCCTATCGTACCCCCCTCCATCACATCCTATCGTACCCCCCTCCATCACACCCAATCGTACCCCCCTTCATCGCACCCCATCGTACCCCCTTCCATCACACCCTATCGTACCCCCCTCCATCACACCCTATCGTACCCCCCTACATCACACCCTATCGTACCCCCCTCCATCACACCCTATCGTACCCCCTTCCATCACACCCTATCGTACCCCCCTACATCACACCCTATCGTACCCCCCTACATCACACCCTATCGTACCCCCCTCCATCACACCCTATCGTACCCCCCTCCATCACACCCTATCGTACCCCCCTCCATCACACCCTATCGTACCCCCCTCCATCACACCCTATCGTACCCCCCTCCATCACACCCTATCGTACCCCCCTCCATCACACCCTACTGTACCCCCTACATCACACCCCTCGCTCTGCAAATGGATCTGTGATCTTACTCTTCAACTTCATTGGTGTTGTTACTTTCAACATCATAAAAATCCAATAATTCTTATTTTTATTATCTTTGAATAACCTTTAAGAGTGAAACTCCAAACAGATGTTGTTGTTTTTATTTACTTTGTTACTTCATTAACTTCTCGAGACAAACGTGCTTTTGTTGTCCATGAAACAAAACACATTTCATTCATTAAATTCATTATTTTAAGAATTTATTCTCACCATCAGTAGAAAGTTGACACCTGTGTTTCTGAGACACTTTGCTGCTGATGATGAAATGAATGTCGTTTCAATCATCACTTGTGTTTGTTGTCAGACGAGCAGAGAAGTTCAAACACAAGAAAAATACACATTGGAGTCGACTTAGCAGAAGTTTGTGGATGGACGGATGGATGGATGGATGGATGGATGGATGGATGGATGGATGGATGGATGGATGGATGGATGGATGGATGGATGGATGGATGGATGGATGGATGGATGGATGGATGGATGGATGGATGGATGGATGGATGGATGGATGGATGGATGGATGGATGGATGGATGGATGGATGGATGGATGGATGGATGGATGGATGGATGGATGGTTGGATGGATGGATGGATGGATGGATGGATGGATGGATGGATGGATGGATGGATGGATGGATGGATGGATGGATGGATGGATGGATGGATGGATGGATGGATGGATGGATGGATGGACGGAGAGGCGGA
>NC_141819.1:8954617-9099617 GCF_982586985.1 Callionymus lyra
TAGTTAAATTAAAACATAAAATTAGCTTTTTTCGAATAAATTAATACATTTTGATATTTAAATAAATTGTCTTTTGATCGTCAGTCGATATAAAGGTTTATGACATTGATAAAGAAATTAAAAAAATGCATTTTTATTTATATTTATTAATATTTAATCTAAAACTAAGTAGTGGAAAATCATGGATCATTTTTTTTAAACCCTAAATAAATACATTAAATCATAGATTTAAATTGACGTTTTAACGTAACATTCATGGCTGTGTTTCTTACGAACTATAGTATTTATAATTTTATTGACTATATCTTGGGAATTCTTGTCACGTTAATACGTCGAATTTAAAACGTTAAGAATTTAATTACATTAATTTAATAGATTTAATTAATTATCATTAATCCCGAAGATAAAATAACACAGGATTAGTACATGTTAAATCAATATTATGATCACAAATACTACAACTTATTACTACTTATAATAATAATAAAAAAAGCCGATTATTAAATATTTCATAGTAATACAAGTTTATAATCGTTGTTTTTTATTACAAATTACTTTAATAATCATGATTATAAATGTACAATAGGTTCTCATTACACAATTAAAACGATACTGCAAATACACTTTTTTTTTAATTCATGAAACGTGTGTTACTTTATTCTGACTCTTTGTTTTTATGTTTAATTTATGACAGATTCCAAAAAAATAAAATAAACCGAAGACTTAGAGTTAAGTTTCTGTATTTTCTCCAGACAGCATGCAGCAGTACAAATACACCGACAACCTTAAATAAAATGAATTGGAAAAAAAAAACACACACATCTACAGATTTTTAAAAGTGCATCAAGAGATAGTCGACAATTGTGTTCAAGATAAAAACAGTCTTTTCCTATGTTGTGCACACAATCTCTAACATAAATATTTCAAGTTGTGTTACATTTTTGCGATTGTTCTCGTCATTTAAACAAAAAAAAAACAAAACAACTTCTTTCTCCATTTGGTTTGTTTGAACGAGTGGAAGATCATTTGCTCGAGAAAACATCAAGAGGCCAAAGAGTGAACGTGAGAAAAGACATTCTTTTAAAAAGTCATTAATCTGGAGTGTTTCGCTTTCAGCGCAGAAGAAAAGACGACACTCAACAAAAGATGTGAAGCAAATTTGTCAGGCCGGGATTCTGACAGCGCTGTGGAGAAATGGGGTGAAAAGTCGCCATAATTTACTTTATTCTTCTTTAAATCGAAACCTTCTTGAGACGCGTATGTTTTACGTCAATAAAAGTTGGAATTAATGTGTACTTTTTACGTTCCAATACACACCCTCCAACAAATATACTTTAGTGTCACACACTCAGCGGTGTAAAGAGTGTGTTCACGATTAAAACATCTTGGTATAAAAAAATGGCAAAAATATAAATATAGTAAAAGTTTTGACGGTTGTGTTTACGTTGTTTTTAAATATAGAAAATGATAATTAATGTTTATAGAAAATGTATTTCTTCACGCAAATAACGCCATAAATTCCGTCAATGTTGTATTATTATTATTATAGAGTATTATTGTCGAATGACTTTCAACTTTGATAGAACTTGTGCTTTTACGTTTGACTTTAATTTAATTCGTTCGTTTTTATATCTACTCCACAAAACGTCAAATAAAAACGACTAGGAAATATTTTTTACTTGTCAATAAAATTGTTTACATTTAAAAAAAAAACGTCTGGGATGAGATTTATTTTTGCAACAATATTTAAAAGTTACTGTTTATTATTTTAAATGAATTAAACTTGATCGCCGTCACACTTTTTTTTTAAATGGAAAAAACTTTGAAGCCTGTTGCTGGATCTCCGCGTAAGAAATGGAATAAAATGGACAAAATATCCGACTTTTTATCTCGATAATCTCTCGTTTTGATTCCTTTTTTTTCTTTTCTTTTTCATTTTTTGTATAAAAAAACACCCAGGAGTCTCTAGTGCACCGTCACCGCGGACAGCAGCTCGGCCGACGAGGGCACCAGCTCCGGGCCCAGAGGACTGCTCTGACCCGTGGCGGTGACCTGCGGGGACGTGGGGCTCAGCGACTGCGGAGAGTTCGCCAGGAAGGCCGGGATGTGCGGCGGGAGTCCCGGGAGGCCCGCGGGCGTGGGTTTGATCGGCACCGGGATGGCGGGTAACAAAGTCTGCCCCCCTCCGTGACACAGGGACTTGAGCGGCATCCCGTAGTGGTGCGAGAAGTCGGCGATGGACAGCGGGGCCACGGGGTCCATCATCACCCCGGCGCCGTACATGTGGGGCCACGCCGGGGTCAGCTGGTGCTGGAGCGGGTAACCGGACCCGGGGAACCCCGCCATCCCTCCCGGCATCTTGTACTCCCGGGCGATGATGTTCTCGATGGCGAAGGGGTGCTTGAAGCCGGTGGTCTGCGCCGCCACGGGGATCAGGTTGTACCCGGGTCCCACGGGCAGGTGGCCCCCCAGCCGCAGCTTGGCCCGCTGATGCAGGTAGTGACCCGCCGCCGCCGCGTCCTGCTGCTTGCTGGACACCAACCGGTCCGGACTCGCCGCCCCGCCGCCGCAGATCTTGAAGCGCTTCCTGCGGCGGAGGAAGCTCCCGTTCTCGAACATGTCCCCGCAGCTCGGGTGGAGGGCCCAGAAGCTGCCCTTCCCGGGCTGGTCCGGCCTCCGCGGGATCTTGATGAAGCAGTCGTTGAAGGACAGGTTGTGTCGCAGCGAGTTCTGCCAGCGCTGCGTGTTCTCCCGGTAGTACGGGAAGCGGTCCATGATGAACTTGTAGATGTCGCTGAGGGGCAGCATCTTCTCCGGGCAGCTCTGGATCGCCATGGCCGTCAGAGAGATGTACGAGTACGGAGGCTTCTGGTCGCTGTACGTGTTCCTCCCCGGGCGAGGCATCTTTCTTTATTTTGGTTGGCGGCGTCTCCTCTCGAGCTCAGCAAGAAGAACTTTATTCTTGGAACGCCCGCGCGCGGACAGCTGCTCCAGTCGGTGCGTCTTTGACGCGCGCCAACTTCGCCATCAAGTTTGAGGGGAAAAAAAGTTTGGTTTTTTTTTCTCTCTCTCTCTCTCTTCAAGATTCTTCCTCCGCCTCCATGTCGCTGTGGAAGAGTGAGGCTTCATTAATGGACCTGCGCTTCTTCTCCTGCGTCACGTGACCCGCAGGAGGAGGAGGAGGAGAGGAGGAGGAGGAGAGGAGGAGGAGGAGGAGGAGGATTCTCATTCACACGGATCTCCACGGACGACACGAGTCACTTTGGGGTTTTTTTAATCGTCGGCGGTAAACACGGGCGAGTGAAGCCGCAAAGAGGTGCGTGATTCCGGGGGGGAAGTGATGGAGCGACCGCTCCTCTCTCAGGAGGTACGTGGAGACCCCAGCCGAGGCTTGTCTTGAATCTAGAAATAAATCTGCAGTTTAAAGAGTTTTCTGCGTCTCCTTTCGTGCGCCATTTATTATTGTCGCTTAAGTTTGACATTAAATTAGTTTTAGTTCAAAAAACCACAACTAAACATCATTTTAACAACATGTCATTTAAGTTAAATTGTTGAATCGCTGGGATGTATTTTTCCTTAATCCATTATAGTCTTAGTTCAACTGTATTGTGTCTTGAGATAACTTTGTTATGATAAGACACTTTAAATAAAATTGAATTGAATTGAATTAAATTAAATTGAGATTATAAAATGGTTTTAATTAATAAGTTGTTGACCCCGAACTGTACTTTTATGTGCGTTAGTTTTTAAATACTTTTTTCAATGTAAGCGAATTAAAAACGGAAAATGACAATAATGTAAGCAATTTAAATGTTATAAAAACAATATAAATGTACAAGAAAAATATACTTTCGACAAATACTTTAGTCGGAAAATCATCTCGTGTTAATCGAATAGTCATATATCAATATATTTGTCGAAAATATATCTAGTACAATGATATGCGTTTACGTAGTACAAGGATATGATATGTTTATATACAGTTAACATACAGTTTGTATATAATATAATACACAAAAACAATAATATTGCTTTCATAATCATTGTACTATATATATATATATATATATATATATATATATATATATATATTCTATTGTGTATTATATTATATATAAACTGTATGTTTACTGTATATAAACATATTATATCATTGTACTAGATCTATTTTATATATATATATATATATTCTATTGTGTATTATATTATATATAAACTGTATGTAAACTGTATAAAACTATTACTTCCACTGATGTTAACACAACACACAACACAGTTATATAAATATATATATATATATATATATATATATATATATATATATATATATATATATATATTGTATATTATATATTATTAGACTAAAAATTAAAATCAATACTCCTTTTTATATTTTTATATTTATATTTTATATTTTTCTATTATTATGTTTCTATTACCCAAATATTTATAAAAACATTTAATTAATGCAATAAAAAAGTCATTGTCGAGCTGTTAAAATCTAATGTTTTGGAGCCTAACAGATGATTCTCAAAACGAAGTGCGTTTAAGTGAGCGTGTATTAATGACGGAAGCGTCTGATTGATGAACGATCAATCACTAAAAGAGCTCCGGTGTTTACGGAGGGACCTGCTCGGGGATAATAGAGTCGTCGAGTGGGTGACATTATTTTCCCCCATAATCATGTTATTGTGACGCCTCGCTGTTCTTTTTATCGCCCGATGAGATGGATCTTGTCAGCGGATCAGAGGAGACAAAGAGTCCCGGAGGAGCCCCAGGCTTAAGTAAAAAGCCCCAGAGGAGATGAAGGGGGGAGAAAGAAAGAGAGAGAGAGAGAGAGAGTGAGGGAGGGAGGCGAAGAGAGAGGAGGGGGGAGCCACTTTCACACGTCTGACCTTTGACCCCTGAGTTGATAATCTGACGGCGAGCGTTCGGGATGCAGAGACACGCTCGTCGGGATTAAGATCCTATGTTTTTTATTTCTAGTTTGATTAATTCCTGGATTTATTTATTTGTATCATTTGTGTGTTTTATTTATATTTACATCAACATGTCAAATTATACTTTTTATTGAACAAGTTGTAGTTTTATTTCCCCCCTGAAAACATGTATTTGTGACACCAAAGATAATGAAATACAAAACAAGAATAATCTAAAGATATATATATATATATATATATATATACACGTTTGTGAGTGAGTGTGTGTGTGTGTGTGTGTGTGTGTGTGTGTGTGTGTGTGTGTGTGTGTGTGTGTGTGTGTGTGTGTGTGTGTGTGTGTGTGTGTGTGTGTGTGTGAGCTCAAGTGCTATAGGACATAATGAGAAGCGTGCTGAAGTACCGAGTATCTACTTCTTTGCATTTTTAGTGTTTCTGTCTCACACACTCTCTTTTACACAAACAAAAACCACACACACAACAAAAAACGACTTCATTTTTGTTCACTGAAATATAAAAGCATAATAAAAAAGCATTTTGTGGCACAAATAAATGTCAATAAAGTTTTTTAAAGCTCAGTATTGACACATATTAAACGACGGTGTATTGTAGTTTTAAAATGAAATGTAACTGTGAGGTTTACAAAATGGACAGAATAGCAAAAAAAGAAATAGGAAGAATTCAAGGGTGAAAATTGTAACATGTATTTGTCATTTGACATGTGAAAAGTTGCAGATATTTTCAACAACTGATGAGGGCGAGTCAACTCTGAGCATGTGTTTCTTTTTTCTTCTCCCCTGTACTACATGTATGTTGTGATCCAACACACCTGTGTGTCCAGGTGACGAACATCCACCTTCATTAACCTGCCGAGTGTGTGTTTCTTCGTCCCGATCGCGAATCTGAATATTTCCCACAGAGTCGTCCAGAGGCTCCAATTTGTGACGGATTAATGGCGAAGGCGTCCGCCGCAGGTTAGCCGAGGCCCTTGTTATGAAATAAATGAATGGGCGCCGGCGAACGTGTCATGGCCGTTAGCGCTCAGCGGGCCGCCTCCCGGATCCACGTCCCCCCACTGAAGTCGGAGCCGGTGGTCTCCATTAGAGCTGCTGATTTATCTGCAAGTGGAGCTGTCGTCGATTATGCTGCTTGAATATCAATCGTCGAGGAGGTGACGCTTCGTCGGTTGGTTTTTTTTTCAAGGACGAATGTTTGACGTGTGGAGCTGCTGGAAAGTTTGACAGCATGAGATACGATTTTGTTAGTTTTTAAACTTTTTTGGTTGAGTTTTGAAGCAACAAATTCAAACTTATTATTGTTTATTGTTGAGCAAGTTTCTTTAATATAGTAATTTAGTTACAGATACTTTTACAAAAGTAGCTCATGTACTTTAAGTTACTTTGAAAGTTACTAATTCACTAGAAAAAGTTTAAATTGAATTGAATTGAATTGAATTGAATTGAATTGAATTGAATTGAATGTGAAATTGAAATTGAAATTGAAATTGAAATTTAATTTAATTTAAATTAAGTATAAATGTGGATGATGTGATTAATCAGTTCGGCAAAAAGGTAAGAACAATAAATAAAATAAACAAATACAAGTTGAAAATAAAGTGCATTGAGCGCCGTTTTCGGTTTAATACAGAAAAACTCACACAAAAGTACCTTTTTTTTACTGTTGATCACAGAAACCTGGTAAATAACAACAATAAAACTGGACAACAATGTTTTAAGACTCAAAGTATTTTATAATATATTGTTAATAAACTGTAAATAACTAAAAAAAATCTAGTGCACAACAGTGTCAATCAAACCCATAATGTAAATTAAAGAAAAGAAAAAACACATTTACTTGTATAACTCATCACCTGCTGAACAGGTCAGCAACAGCAACACGGTTTCGCGTCTAGTTTTGAAGTATCATGTGTTCTTGAACGCACCACAGTAATCCCATAGTCATTGAATGCATCATTAATGTGTGACAAATCACTAGCTTAATAACATCTTGATCTTTGTTAAAAACATAAAGAGATCTGGATGTTTTTTATTCTAAATTCGTAACTTATATCCATATTTAAAAAATACAAACAGACATTTTGAAAAACTTGTTTGACACCTTTAAGGTTAAATTGTGAAAATATTCAGGTTAACAAATATCCAGTCTAAATATTTAAAACTTCTATGAGTAAAAAAGGGTATATTTCAAAAATATGTGTCATGACAATAGATCCACAATATATTAAATCTTAAATGAACACACACTGTTTACTATCTATTACTATCTTCTATTTATGTCTCACACACACGTTTAAACCTACAAACAGAAACTAACTTTTACACTTGATAATAATGTTCTAGAAGCTTTAATTGGGTATTTAAAAATGATGAATTAACTAATCGCTAACAAGCTTGAACACGTTGAACAAACTACTTCATTTCAGGACTAAATTAAAAATAAGATAATCCAGTTTTTAAGTACCTTCAACACATGTCTGAACGCCGAAATCAATCCCCGACGTCAAACTCAAACATCCCGGCGTGTTCGAGCGACACGCAGCGAGAGCAGAGGTCAAAGGTTAAGCACACACTCCTAACCCCCGTGAGAGTCTGAGGCAGCGTGTGATTGACCCTTGACCCCTGCTGGACCCTGACATCGCTCAGCAAATCCACGGGACGGAGAAGAAAACAGGACTTCTCTAAAAAAACGCATGTTTGTCCGGCGCTGAAGGATCCATACATTTGAAGCAGGACTCGTCGTCGTGGATCCAGACTCCAGACTCCAGACCCGAGACCCTCCCTCTCGCTCTCACGCTCCGGCGTCTCCACGTTCAGCAGCTGATTACTTCAATTAAACCGCTGATTAAGCAAATTGTCGGCTGATTAGTGAACGAGCCGCCGCCTTCGTGGGAGTTCTTCATTAGCGCCGCCATTATGGGCGAGCGAGAGGAAGTGGAGGGAGAGAGATTATTACATCACATCAGAACCGCGGATCGTGAGTCGGATCCTGGATCCTTCTGTTCGTCAAGGTTACAATAACTTTAAAATGAACTGGAAATTAAAGATTAAAATGTGATAATACTTTAGAAGGAATGTTACAATACTTTTGGCCTCTCGATACAACTTCCTTCGACCTGTTGAGAATTACAAAAACAAGCAAAACGTGTATTAATAAAATGATTTTTGACTAAACATAATTTTACAACAAAAAAAAACACTCCCCCTTTATTTACACAACAAGGTCGAGTCTTCCGGGATTGATGACGCACAGTGACAAATCTTGACGTTTTACCAATTACAGCAGAGTGAGTGTGGTTATGATAAACAAGATTTCATCTCCAGAAAAACAAAGAGTTTTCAGTGGGCGGAGCTTAAGATCATTTTCTAATCTAAATATTTCAATGAAAAGAGAGTTTTGTACAAACACACACTGATGATACAATGTAGTCACACATCACAACAACATACACACACTGATGATACAATAGAGTCACACATCACAACAACACACACACACTGATGATAGAATAGAGTCACACATCACAACAACACACACACACTGATGATACAATAGTGTCACATATCACAACAACACACACACACTGATGATACAATAGAGTCACATATCACAACAACACACACACACTGATGATACAATAGAGTCACACATCACAACAACACACACACACTGATGATACAATAGAGTCACACATCACAACAACACACACACACTGATGATACAATAGAGTCACACATCACAACAACACACACACACTGATGATACAATAGAGTCACACATCACAACAACACACACACACTGATGATACAATAGTGTCACATATCACAACAACACACACGCACTGATGATACAATAGAGTCACACATCACAACAACACACACACACTGATAATATAATAGAGTCACACATCACAACAACACACACACTGATGTTACAATAGAGTCACACATCACAACAACACACACACACTGATGATAACATAGAGTCACACATGACAACAACACACACACAATGATGATACAATAGAGTCACACATCACAACAACACACACACAATGACAATACAATAGAGTCACACATCACAACAACACACACACACTGATGATACAATAGAGTCATACATCACAACAACACACACACACTGATGTTACAATAGAGTCACACATCACAACAACACACACACACTGATGTTACAATAGAGTCACACATCACAACAACACACGCACACTGATGATACAATAGAGTCACACATCACAACAACACACACACACTGATGATACAATAGAGTCACACATCACAACAACACACACACACTGATGTTACAATAGAGTCACACATCACAACAACACACACACACTGATGATACAATAGAGTCACACATCACAACAACACACACACACTGATGATACAATAGAGTCACACATCACAACAACACACACACACTGATGTTACAATATAGTCACACATCACAACAACACACACACACTGATGATACAATAGAGTCACACATGACAACAACACACACACAATGATGATACAATAGAGTCACACATCACAACAACACACACACACTGATGTTACAATAGAGTCACACATCACAACAACACACACACTGATGATACAATAGAGTGACACATCACAACAACACACACACACTGATGATAGAATAGAGTCACACATCACAACAACACACACACACTGATGATACAATAGAGTCACACATCACAACAACACACACGCACTGATAATACAATAGAGTCACAGATCACAACAACACACACACACTGATGTTACAATAGAGTCACACATCACAACAACACACACACACTGATGATACAATAGAGTCACACATCACAACAACACACACACACTGATGATACAATAGAGTCACACATCACAACAACACACACACACTGATGATACAATAGAGTCACACATCACAACAACACACACACACTGATGATACAATAGAGTCACACATCACAACAACAGACACACACTGATAATACAATAGAGTCACACATCACTTTAAGAAACACTTAAATCTACAATTTTCTTAAATAATACACGACAGATCAGAATTGGTTGAACTTTTTTACTTGCAAGGAGAGAGTAATACAGAACCTTGTTCTGAATGTCTGATTTCGGTCCCATCTTTATACTCTATCTTCAGTTAATGATCATCTAAAAGACAAGAACAAAGTTCAAACAATGGAAAACATTCACTAGAATTACAGATGGTACGTTTAACAAGGTGTGTGTCCTTTTGAGAGGTTCCCACAACACCCCGTTCCCAACTCTTTAAAACACAAACAATGATCAACCTGTGATTGAGAACATTTGATAAAACTCAACACACAAGCTCAGGAATGTTCCATCAGTACTGTACGATGTTCTCATTACAGTGAGGAAAATCTAGTACGGTCCAGTCAAAGCTGGATCTAGACATACGGTAGATCGCGACTGAAAACTGGGGCTGTGAGTCAGCAGAAGGAGATCCTGCAATTGCGTAGATCGCGAATGCAAATTGTTGTGAGTCCCTGGAAACTCTTCTTTAAAATGGTGCTTGTTGCCCGGGGCGACCTGAATAGAAATACAGGAAGTGTCCACGAGACCAACAAACTGCTTCCTGATAGCAGGCTGGAGACGGTGGTTTCCTTCATTTCCATAATTACTGTGTAGTTATTAGAGTATTGAGTATTGACAGTGCATTCAGAACCAAGAAAAAAAAAAGAAGTGCCTGGACAACAGAGTTCTGTACAAACAGATACACACTGATTATACAATAGAGTCACACATCACTTTAAGACACACTTAAATCAACACTTTTGTTAAACAATACACAGAAATGGTTAGAACTATTATTTTACTTGCAAGGAGAGAGTAATACAGAACCTTGTTCTGAACATCTTTATACTCTATATCTTCAGTTATTGACCATCCATTAGAACAATTATTTTACTTGCAAGGAGAGAGTAATACAGAACCTTGTTCTGAACATCTTTATACGCTATATCTTCAGCTTTTGATCATCCATTAGAACAATTATTTTACTTGCAAGGAGAGAGTAATACAGAACCTTGTTCTGAACATCTTTATACTCTATATCTTCAGCTATTGAATATCCATTAGAACAATTATTTTACTTGCAAGGAGAGAGTAATACAGAACCTTGTTCTGAACATCTTTATACGCTATATCTTCAGCTTTTGATCATCCATTAGAACAATTATTTTACTTGCAAGGAGAGAGTAATACAGAACCTTGTTCTGAACATCTTTATACTCTATATCTTCAGCTATTGATCATCCATTAGAACAATTATTTTACTTGCAAGGAGAGAGTAATACAGAACCTTGTTCTGAACGTCCGATTTCACTATGAAGTTAAGACTATTTTGGTCCCATCTTTATACTCTATATCTTCATCCATTAGAACAATTATTTTACTTGCAAGGAGAGAGTAATAAAGAGTTGGCAGAGATACAATTCCGACAATTCCACCGTTTCAACAGTCGGGGGAGCCAGACGCGTTAAACTAATATATTTACCAGCTACAAGAATCGTCGTTCACGATTTAACCTCGAGTAGCGACTCATCGAAAGGATGTCGTTCATACAGTTTTAACCTCATCAACATCCTTCACCGCGTCTTCACTCGGTTCCTTCACTCGGTTCCTTCCTCTCGAGCGATCGGGTTCACGACCCTCGATAAATCCGCCGTCGCTCGGGATCACACTTAGAAGTATTTTGTCCGAGACCCTAATGATACCGATGGCCAACCGACCCGGGTTTCCATTTTCGACGCGAGGTAATTCAGCGTGATACAACTCAATTAAATCCTCCGCCACTCGGATTTATGGGAAGTCGACGCGGCCCTCGCAGCGGGAACCAATGGGAACGCGGCTTATTTATCCTCGCGTTTCCTCCTGATGTTGCGTTTCTGCGGCTCAATTAAACGGCGGAGCGATGAGGACGATCCACGAGTGTGTAATGAGAATGGACGGAGAGAGTGTGTGGAGAGCAGGCAGGAAGGAACGCTCATTACTGCTCAAATTAACTTTTAAAAATGGCAGCGACAAGTCCGGACCGGTTAGTGTGTCGGGGAGTGTGAAGGAGTGTGAAGGAGTGTGAAGGAGTGTGAAGGGTGGGAAAGGTTTCACACTTGGGTTTTCACACGGAAAAACAACTTTCTCAGGGGAAAAAAAGTTGTTCAAACACAGGGTTTTTAAGAATCTTGTAGAAAGAAGAAGTCCTTGTTGTGTCATCAACACGTGCGTCTCACACGTTCAATGTAATGCATGTGGAGTAGATTAAATAAACCAAAAATAGACACAACTTTAACTCAAAATAACATTATTTCTATTAGTGGCATTAATGTGGAAAACAAAGCATCAAATTGAAACTGAAACTGGTTCTTTTCTCAAATAAGAGAATAATGTAATAAATTCAGTCTCAAGGAAAACAAACAAACAGAAAATAAATAATAATTTGCTTAACTCCTTTAAGAAACATCTTAAGACGTTTTTATTTGTTCAGGCTTTTCTTTGATTTTCTGGAACTCCTGTGTTGTTCTCAGTATTATCTTGATCTTTAAAGTATATACTTTATTGAATATTGTTTTGATTGTTTAACCTGGTCTAGAAAAGCGCTACACAAATAAAAATTCTTACTTACTTATTAAAAAACAAAATTCTCAAAGGAGACGTGTGCGCATGTGCTTGTGTGTAGGTGTGTATTTGTGTGTGTTTGTGTGTAGGTATTTGAGCGACTGTTTCTATGTGTATGTCTGTATGTGTGTGTGCGTTTTCGAATGTGTGTGTGCGTGTGTCAGAGTGAGTATAGGCTTCTGTGTCTATGTGTGTGTGTGTGCATTTTTCAGTGTGTGTCTAGGTTTTGAGTGCATTTGTAAGCATGTGTTTGTGCGCATGCTTGCATGTCCGTGTATGCGAGTGTGTGTGTCTGCGCATATGTGTGCATTTGTGAGTGCTTGTGTGTACCTGTGTGTGTCTATGCATGTGTGTGGGCGAGTGTGTGTGCATTTTTTCAGTGTGTGTTTGTCTAGGTTTTGAGAGTGCATGTGTATGCATGTGTTTGTGCGCATGTTTGTATGTTCGTATATGTGAGTGTGTTTGCGCTCGTGTGTGCATTTGTGTGTCAATGTGTGATTGTGAGTGTGTGTTTATGAGTGTGAGTGGGCTTGTGTGTGTTGTGCATTCTTCAGTGTGTGTGTGTCTGCGTTTTGAGTGTGTGTATGTGTTTGTGCATGTTTGTGTATGTGTGCACTTGTGAGTGTGTGAGCCCATGCATGCATTTGTGCAAGTGTTTATGTGCCTGTGTGCTTGTGTGTGTCTATGATTGAGAGTGTGTGTTTATGTGTGTGTGTATGTGGGCTTGTGTGTGTATGTGCATTCTTCAGTGTGTGTGTCTGCGTTTTGAGTCTGTATGTGTGATTGTGAGTGTGTGTTTATGAGTGTGAGTGGGCTTGTGTGTGTTTGTGCCTTCTTCAGTGTGTGTGTGTCTGCATTTTAAGTGTGTGTGTGTGTGCATGTTTGTGCATGTGTTCACTTGTGAGTGTGTGAGTGCATGCATGCATTTGTAAGTGTTTATGTGCCTGTGTGTTTGTGTGTGTCTATGAGTGTGTGATTGAGAGTGTGTATTTATGTGTGTGAGTGTGTGTGGGCTTGTGTGTATGTGTTTCGGCATTTTTCATTGTGTGTGTCTGAGTTTTGAGTATGTATGTGTGTGTGTGCATGTTTGTGCATGTGTGCACTTGTGAGTGTGTGAGCGCATGCATGCATTTGTAAGTGTTTACGTGCCTGTGTGCTTGTGTGTGTCTATGAGTGTGTGATTGAGAGTGTGTTTATGTGTGTGAGTGTATGTGGGCTGTGTGTATGTGTTTGTGCATTTTTCATTGTGTGTGTCTGCATTTTGAGTGTGTACATGTGTGTGTGTGCATGTTTGTATGTGTGCATTTGTGAGTGTGTATGTGCCCATGTGCTTGTGTATGTCTATGCATGTGTGTGGGCCTATGTGTGTGTTAGTGTGTGTTTATGTGCATGACTGTAGGTGGGCTTGTGTGTGCATTTTTCAGTGCGTGCGTGTGTGTGCGCACGGGTGTGTATTTGTGAGTGTGTATGTGCCCATATGCTTGTTTGTGCCTGTCTGTGTGTATATGTGCGTGTGAGTGTGTGTGGGAACATGTGTGTGTGAGAGTGTGCGCGCGCATATTTGCGATTGTAAGAGTTCACTCAAAATTCAAATTCTTTTTTGTTAAAAATTCAATCCAAGATGGACGTTACAGTCGAGCAGTATAAGGAGGTATTTGGATGTTTTGAAGTGTCTTTTTGGACGAAGATGAAGACGAAGACAACTGAGCTCCAGTCGCTACATTAAAATGAACAAACATTTTTGTCTACAACTCTAAAAAAGAACAGATTACTCTGAAAACAACCCAACATTAGTCGACATGAGGGCGAGTAGAACATGACTAAACTAAACTAACACTAACAGTCACTTCACTCTCTAGTCTCCAAACGAGTGGAAACTGTTGCACAAACGTCTCCGACACTCGTCTCCACTTCTTCCCTGACATCACGACCTCTCGTCCCAGTCGTCGTCTGAGGGCCTCATTATGACGAACGACAATCCGGGGCCTCGTTTTTACAAACATCTCGACACTCGCCGGGTCCTTCCTCCCGATAAAAAGCCGTTCGGCATCTGGACGGGTGTCGGGGCGCGAGGACCCCGAGCGTCGCCGCCTCCTCCTCCCGACTTATTATCCCTCAAACCGGTTTGTGAATTTAATTATTAGCTTTTTTTTTTGGTTTCCACGTCCGCCTCATTACTGTCAGGATTGATGTAACACAAAGTTCATTAAAAATTTAAGTGGGATTCTTTAATTACAAGGCCAACCCTCGCTGAAGCCAGAATTAGCCAAGTCAGTGATGTGCAAATGAGAGCATTATTTAAGAAACATGCTGGAAGTAGTTATGCTAATTCGCCAGGGGTTCACAGTGGCAGACCTTTTCACTGGCGGTTGCATATTCATTAAATGCACTATGCAAATTTAATGTAGCAGCCTTTAGTAATGCCTTGTTAATTTATTCGGATTTATTGAGTCCGACTTGTAAAAAGTACCAATTTAATTAGCCCATCTCCTCGGATGGCGGGCGGTGATCGCTGAGCTTTTTAAAAAGACTCGTCAGAGGAGCAGGAAAAAAAAAACATCAGAGTGTCGTGTTTTTACAATTCGAAGGCTTTAACGGGGATTTGCGGCACTTATGGGGGCGCTCAGAGAGGAATGGCTTAAACTGCTCGCCCCGCTCCCGGGAGGAGGATGCTGGGAAGGGAAATGAGGCCCCGAGTCCGTCGTCCTTTTTTTTTTTTAATGGCCGGAATGATGCCGTTACCGCGACGATCCCGGGCGAGGGCCCCGAGGACACATCACACCCCGCGATAAGAAAGTAAAGTCTTTTCCCCCTTTTATGCCTCGTCCACGGAGAGGCGGGGGGTCAGCAGGAGTGCAGCAGGAAACTGGACCCGAAAAACTATAGGAAAGTAAACAGAAGTCAAGAGTCAAGTATCTGTTTGTCCTTTTGATAAATCTTTCTGCTTAAAGGTCAACTAATGTGTGGATTTAAGTGTGTTTTAAATAGATGTGTGACTCTATTGTATCATCAGTGTGTGTTTGTACAAAACTCTCTTTTTGTATCTTAAGCCCCGCCCACTGACGCCACTTTGTTTTTCTGGAGATGAAATCTTGTTGATCATAACCACACCCACTCTGCTGTGATTTGTCAAACATCAAGGTTTGTCACCACCTACAAGGGACTCGTTGTGTAAACAAAGCGGGGCGTGATTACAGCTGGCTGGAGGAGGAGTGAAGCCACTATTACGTCATAATGGACTCTCGTAACCTCTCGTTCGCCCAGATTTCAGAGCAACTTTATAAAGTAATAAGATGAAAACATGGTCATGATGAGGAAGAACATTTGAAACATTAGTTATTTACCTTTAAAGGAACAGTAACATGCACAACAAAGAACCTTCTCTTCTTTCATTTAGTTTGTTCAAAAATATAAATTAAAATTTGCTGAAATAAAAGAAAGATAAAGACTTTGTAAACTATAATTGTTTCAGCTTATGTGTAAAATATTGCAATTTTTTAATCAGGTCAATTTCGTGTTTAATTTCCTTTTATTTTTTTCTTTCTGCATTGTGGAATTAATGATAATAATAACAATAATAATAACAATAATACTAACGAGTGTGATACGATTATTGTGTGATGTATACATTTGGAATTAAAGGATTTTAACATAAGAACAGAGTTAAAAACAATCATGGATCAGTTCATCATGAAACACTGCAGTCCCAGATATTGCAGTTAAAATGATCTGACACCAGGGGGAGCCAGAAACAACATTTTAGCAATAACATATCACTGCTTTAAGTCTCCACCTCCGAAGGACTCGTTGTATAAACAAAGCGGGCGTGATTAAAGCTGGCTGGAGAAGGAGTGAAGCCATTATTACATCATAATGGACTCTCGTAACCTCTCGTTCGCCCAGATTTCAGAGCAACTTTATAAAGTAATAAGTTGAAAACATGGTCATGATGAGGGACTCAAGCCAGCTGGACATCAATACATTAGTTGAACTTTAATGAATCGTTGACAGATGACAACCTGAACTGAATAAATATGTTGTTTCCATTTCTACTCTGTCACAGACTCATCGTAACACTTTGTTTTAAAAGTTTTACCAAAAAATAAATCTGCGTCTTCAGCTACTTTTCTCTCGTCGAGGCCGAGGATCTTTTTCCAGGGAATCATCGCGAAAGCGTTTTTCCATTTCTCTAAATCCGGGGCGAGGTGTTCGTCTTTCGTGCAGCATCTCCAGAGTGTTTGTTCTGAAGAAGAAGAGCCGTGATTTCCCAGTCGAAAGACATGTCGGAGACTTTAAGGAGGAGACAGATTGGCACATCAGCGAATTAAACCCACACAAAACCTGCCAGGAATCCCAGCTGAGTCCCCGGCCGACTTGTCGGTAAAGAGAAAATGAAACAAGGGCCTTATTTAAGGTCAAGATCATTTCGGGGGGGGCGCCCGGGGTCGGGCTCAGGCCGTAAATGCCGGGTAATACCCGGGTCGGTGATTGCTCGGCTCTCCAGACAATGTCAATTTTGGTCCGAGGAGCGGCGGCCGAGGTCTGGGGTGATGGTGTTACCTCGTCGAGGGCCCTCGTGCCGTCGCCACCAGACGCCTTCCAAAGCCCTTCTCTATTATCTGCTGAGCCCAGAGGAAGCCTCGCCGCTCGCGGAGTAATAACACATTACTTTCCTAATGTTTCCCACACAGACGGCCATACTTGTTTCAACCGTCGCCTCTGTTTTTTCCCTTCCTTGTTGTTTTGTCACATTACGCCCGCCGTCCCCTCGGCGTTCATGCGGGACCCGGGCCGGCCCTCGTCGCATCCGTCAGCCCCGAAGACGCTTGTCGAGGGAAGGGAAGACCAACCAGGAAGTCATTAGAGAGGATGGATCTCTTGTATTTACTCCTCGGTGATGCAATAATAAAGACAAAACTCGGGAGCAGGACAAAGGGAATGATGGTCTTTACATAAGGAAGCCGCTCGGCTGCTGTTAGAATCATCGCTTGCTGTCGACGCCCAGGACGGAGAGCTTGAGTTTTTTTACCTTTAATATACAGTTTTGGCTATAAAGTAATAGTTCACCGAAAATTCACTTATTTTCTACTCGCCCTCATGTCGACTAAGGGTTGGGATTATTTGTAATCTGTTCTTTTTAGGGTTATAGACACAAATGTTTGTTCATTTTAATGTAGCGACTGGAGCTCAGTTGTCTTCGTCTTCATCTTCGTCCAAAAAGACACTTAAAAACATCCAAATACCTCCATACTGCTCTTTTGTGACGTCCATCTTGGATTGAAGTCTCGACAAAAGAAACTGTTTTTCAAAAAAAGTCTATAATTTAAGATTGTTTTTAGCGGACGCAGCTAGGCTACCTGCTAGGCCATTAGCCTACACTGATAGGAAGTACTATCATGATAATATTGGTAAATATCGTGAGTGCTTCCAGTCTACTGTCTACAAGGTGTTGGCCTAGCAGCTAGTTTAGCAGCGTCGCTTAAAAAAAACCTTAAATACATACTTGTTTAATTTATTTCTGAACAATTCTTAATGTCGAGGCATGATAGACGTTACAGTTGGGCAGTATGAAGTTATTTGGATGTTTTTAAGTGTCTTTTTGGACGAAGACGAAGACGACTGAGCTCCAGTCGCTACATTAAAATGAACAAACATTTTTGACTATAACTCTAAAAAGGAACAGATTAATCCGAAAATAATCCCAACTCTTAGTCGACATGAGGGCGAGTAGAAAATGAGTCAATTTTCGGTGAACTAACCCTTTAAATTTTAAAGGCAACTTTAGTGTGGAGATGTTTCAAACATCTTCAGTGTTTCTCTGAGGGAATTATGAGGAAAAGGCAGTAGAAGAATCTTTTATCAAAGAAACAATGTTGTCTGTCGTTGAGAATTTCCTGCGGCAGCAGTTCGACACTTCCCTTCACTAGTTATGCTTAATTACTTCTTTTATATTTTGTCGGCAACAACTGAATTTTCCATACATTCTTCTAATAAAAAAAAGTATGTATGTAAAAATAAAAGCATGTTTGATGTCCAATGACTTTCATTTTAATCATGTCAAATAAAAGAAATGAAGAAACATATCCTCCATTTCTCTAACAAGTTTATTTATTGTATAATTTTTAAAAGCATTTTTGAAAAATAAAATGTTTTTTTATTTTTTATTTACTAAACCCTCATTATTTAGATAAAATATACACTTTTGCGATTTATTTATGTAGTAATGTAGTAAATGTTCTTCCTCTCCCATATGCAGTAAGTTCTTCATCATGACCATGTTTTCAACTTATTACTTTATAAAGTTGATCTGAAATCTGGGCGAACAAGAGGTTACGAGAGTCCATTATGACGTAATAATGGCTTCACTCCTCCTCCAGCTGTAATCATGTCCGTCATTATTTAGATAAAATATACACTTTTGCGATTTATTTATCTTTAATTAAAATAAATAAATAAAAGTACCAAAAAGCTATTGATAGTTACATAACATGTGATGAATTGAATTACATGAGCATTAACGCGTCACTTTCTGATTTTTAACTGAGCACCTTTGGGTTTTTTTTCACTATAACATTTGATTTAAAATGTAAAGTAAATATTTGTACATGTGGGTAGACTCTGGCCGTACAGCTGCCACAACACAAACCATCTTTATCTTTCTCTTGTCACATAATTTCAATTAAAATAATGTTTCCTTGTTTCCCGAGAAATCAATCATGGCAGGATTAAAACTCTGCTTCAAAGTTGCTCAATTTGATCCTCAAAGCTGGAGATAATTAAAATGGTGATCCTCTCCAAACAGGAAGTGTCTTTTAAGATCCGTGAAATTTCTGGATAATAAAGTGTTTAGACATCGGCCGAGACGGTGTCTGTTCGTTCGGTCGGCGAGCAGAACTCTGATTAAAAAATAAAGCGATGAATAAACCCAACAAAAAAGCTAATTAGTCGTCTATAAACATGTGCAAGTTATTTGAAAGTAAGTTTGTACAAACAAAACATAGTAGAGTTTGTGCACTTGAATCTAAGAAAAGTAAAGATAATTAAAGGAATACAAGAAGTCCTCTGCACAAGATATTTTGTTTATTTTACAGTAGCATTTCATTAGTCAGAATTGTGACCAGAGGGATGACTTGTTAAGGAAGTTCTTGTTGAGCCGCAGTTTAGTTTAGTTTATTTATTTAAAAGAACAATGTAAGTGTTTAAAACTGTTAATAACTGTTAAAAAAAATAGGTTTAGTATTTAGATGGATGGATGGATGGATGGATGGATGGATGGATGGATGGATGGAAGGACGGACGGACGTACGGACGGACGGACGGACGGATGGATGGACGGAAGGGCGGGCGGGCGGACGGACGGACGGACGGACGGACGGACGGAAGGACGGACGGACGGTTGGATGGATGGATGGATGGATGGATGGATGGATGGATGGATGGATGGATGGATGGATGGATGGATGGATGGATGGATGGATGGATGGATGGATGGATGGTTGGATGGATGGATGGATGGATGGATGGATGGTTGGATGGATGGATGGATGGATGGCTGGATGGATGGATGGATGGATGGATGGTTGGATGGATGGATGGATGGATGGATGGATGGATGGATGGATGGATGGATGGATGGATGGATGGATGGATGGATGGATGGATGGATGGATGGATGGATGGATTTCTAACGTACTCCTTTAGATGGACAACTGAGGAACAAAGAAATGTCTTCTTGGACCAAACATAACATGTCATTGATCTGTGCCTCATATTTTAAAATATATTCAAGTTTAGCCAAGTATGGATTTACCAAAAAAACAAACAACAAGTTTATTTTTATCATTGAAGGACGAGTAGAAGTCTTCCTCTCCAAGGTACTGTGTTGTGCATGTTACTGTTCCTTTATAGGTCAACTAATGTGAAAAGTCTCCTGAGTCACTCACATGTTGTAGATGTTGAAGTCTTCCTCTTCAAGACACAGTAAGTTCCTCATCATGACCATGTTTTCAACTTATTACTTTATAAAGTTGCTGGGCGAACGAGAGGTTACGAGAGTCCATTATGACGTAACAATGGCTTCACTCCTCCTTCGGCCAGCTGTAATCACGCCCCACTTTTTTTAAACAACGAGTCCCTTGGAGATGGAGACTTCCGGGATTGATGACGTGCGGTGACAAACCTTGATCGCAGCAGAGTGGCCGTGGTTATGGTCAACAGGATTTAATCACCAGAAAAACAAAGTGTTTTCAGTTTTATAAAGTACCTTTTGCTTTTAAATAATACCTGTTATCAGGCTTTACACAATAAATATACTTGTGATACACTAGGATGTGCGACTGCACCGGAATAAATCCTCCGATATCACGATGTTATTCATTTAAAAGGTATCAGCACATGCTCTCGTTGATGTATTTCTGCAGCTGAGGAGCAAAATAAGTGCGAGAAGATGCAGAATCAAGATGAATGCTGAGCACGGACAGACGGGAGGCCACTTCATCTTAACATGGCCGCCGCGTGTCTTATGATATCTTATCATTAGCGGCTGCGACAGTGATGGAGGGGACGCCGTCGCCCCTCCTTTGCGCCATGAGCCGTCGTATAAAAGTAACCTTCTTTCCATAATAATGGCCATTCGTCACTCTTTCCACTGTCAGCCCACGAGCCACGCAAACAAAGTGGGATTTAACAAGACGTGTGCGGAGTCAAGAGGGGTCAGACCCCCGACACTTCAGCGGGGCGTCGAGCCCACATGTCTGATGTGTTCGGGGAGTATGGGAGTCCAGGCTTTTCTGTCTTTCTTTAGTGTGTGTTAAATAGATGTGTGACTCTATTGTATCATCAGTGTGTGTTTGAACAAAACTCTCTTTTCTTTGAAATGTTGACATTAGAAAATGATCTTAAAACACGTTGTTTTTCTGGAGATTAAATCTTGTTTACCATAACCACACCCTCGCCCGTCGTCATCAATCCCGGAAATCACCACCTCCAAGGGACTCGTTGTATAAACAAAGCGTGGCGTGATTACAGCTGGCTGGAAGAGGAGTGAAGCCATTATTACGTCATGATGGACTCTTGTAACCTCTCGTTCGCCCAGATTTCAGAGCAACTTTATAAAGTAAAAGTTAAAAACATTTGAAACATGCGAGTGAGTCAGGAGACTTTTCACATTAGTTAGTTACCTTTAAAGGAACAGTAACATGTACAACAACCTTCTCTACTTTATTTTAGTTTGTTCTAAAATATAAGTTAAAAATTTGCTGAGATACAATAACAAAATCAAGACTTTTTAAACTATATTTCTTTTCAGTCTATATGTAAAATATTGTAATATTTTTAATCAGGCCAATTTTGTGTTTATCTCCATTTTATTTTTTTCATTCTGCGTTGTTGAATTGATGATAATAATAATAAGGATTATGATAAGATTATTGTGATACATACATTTGGAATAAAAAAAAAGCTTTTTCCATAAGAACAGATTTTTTTTTTAAAACGGATTCAGTTCAACATGAAACGCCTCAGTAAAGATACAGTACAATCAATGCCTAGTGTTTCAGTTGTTATTAATACACATCAAGGTGTCAAGTCAAGGTGACCCGAAAACCTGAAGGCAAGCGTGTATGAGGTTTCCCTTGTGTTGCATTAGGGTCAAGGTGCCCCCAAAGGCCCCAAAACGAACGCATTTGAGGTATCCCTTGTGTTGACTCAGGGTCAAGGTGACCCGAAGGCACGGTAACAAACGTGTTTGTTCTATCCGTTGTGTTATCTCTGGGTCAAGGTTACCCCAAAGGCCCGAAAAAAAATGTGTTTGTGGCATCCCTTGTATTGTCTCTTGGTCAAGGTGAACAACCTCCCTGGCTTCCATAAATACATATGCGGTGGTGGAGGTCGTTCACCTTGACCCAGAGACAACACAAGGGTTGAGAAGTAAGTAGGTTTAGAGACGTCCTCGTATCTTGTTGATTCTTGATGATAAATGAATAAATGAGGGGTTTCAAGGATGGGTCTAAAGATCTTTGTGTAGTCACCCAGAGGACCCGGCAGCCCTCTGTGGGGGTTTTTATATGTCACAACTTGACCTTGGACACTGAACTCCAGGGAGGCAGAACCATTGTTCTGGTCACCAGTGATTTACTTCCACAGCAGCCACGTCTGCCCCAGTGTAGGACCCTCAAGAGATGAAGATGGACTTGAATATCATTTGTTTTATTTTAAAATCAAATCTAAAAAAATCTGTGCTTTTTTTCTACAACAGTGGCTTTAGAATTATAAATGTGTTTTTGTATGGTGGAGGTCTTTAATTACTGGTGAGTCCTCAATGGATTCTCTTGGATCTAACCCTGAAAAAAAAGATTTAAATGTCAATTAAACATCAAGAGACCTGTGACTGAGAAGATGAACCACTCAGTGAGAATAGATCACTTAAGCGAGTGAGGATGTGTTCGCAGGCGTCGACATGATGGATCACATTTCTTAAGTGCTCTGAGAGGAGGTCGCTCTTGTCCACAGCGAGGGTCTCGGCGCTGGGAAAAACGGACGTTAAAAAAATCCTCTAGAAAGGCAAATTTTGAGTTTATTTTAATAGATCATAAATATGTAAAGTTGGTCATATCTTGATTATTTAGAATATAAATTAGCATAAAGTGTAAATATATTAAATAATAATTGTATTTTGGTTTTTAAAAGCTGAGAAAGGTCCATATCAACTTTTTGCAGCCATTAAAAGGATGATATGTAGCAATTAAAATAGTGTTTCTGGCGACCTCGTGTGTCTGAAAAGTGTATTATGCGCCATCACCACATACAGCATTTGTTCACATAACAAGAGACATTCTTGTTGTCTAGTCTTTCAGACAAAGTAAAGAACATCATAAAAATATATATACATTGACAATGACGACCTAAGATAAAAAACATTATTATGAATTCATTAAAATATAGTAAATATAATTAAAATGTATTATATATTTTTAATTTACACCGTTTATTCTTGGATGCTTTTAAACTAAAGGTATGTCGTACTTAAGAAATAATAAAAATAAATGAGATAAACTATGTTATGTAAATTTACAGGGTGCCAAAGTAAATTAAATAAAGAGTATTATTTGTTTTTTATAAATTTTGGTTGATTAGATTTTGGCCTTTATGTCTTCTGTTCAAGAGTATTTGAGTATATTTAACAACACACAGCTGGACAGATCCCGAGTTCTCTCCAGCACCCCCATGGACTCTCCTACACTCTCCTCTTTTCTCTCACTATATCCTCCCTCACTCCTCTCCTTATCCATCTGTCTACCCCCCCATCCTTCCTCCCAGCCGGTCAAAGCGGCAGGCTGTCAACAATGAGTCTGGTTCCGCTCGAGGTTTCTGCCTTCTAAAAGGAAGTTTTTCCTCGCCATTGCTCACTGTACAGTGTTTCGCTTCTTGCTCTTTGTTGAATTGCTGGGATCTATTTTTCCTTAATCAACTATAGTATTATTTCAACTGTATAGTGTCTTGAGATAACTTTGTTATGATAAGACACTTTAAATAAAATTGAATTGAATTGAATTGACAGAAACTGTATTTACAGCATTGATGATCTAAATGAAAATGTACAGGATAGTGATTTAAATTCACGACACATTTTTAATACTATATACAGTATATTTAATCAAAATGACAGAGAAGCTTGTCTTTTTTTTGTGTCAGTGAAGTGTCTTCCGCCGAAACGAGAAAATGCACAAAGTAAAGTTGTTATTATTTCTGAATACTATCTTGCGTGTTGAAAGTTTGCCAAAAGGGTGTGACAGTAAAGAGTGTGAACAACAAATACCTAATTAATGTCGTATTAAGCAAGTGTTTGCTCTGGCAGATTAGAAAGCGGCTCGATTCAAGTTTAATCCGCTGATCTACGGTCTGTTTGTCTTCTTCTGTTGGATCTTGACTTCAAATCAAACATTAATCAGCATCTTTTTTTTTTGAAGTTAATATAAATGTTCATCTCTTAATATATTCCTCCATCACTTCACCTTAGGATACAACGAACCATCAAACTATGATATACTTAAATAAATTGTTTTTTTCTCTATCAATAAAAATATGAATCAATTCAAAAGTGTTATGTTGCAAAATCCCTTTTTCATTTTTTTATTTAATGCCTTTTATTAGTTTTCCCAACATGTGTGGATTCATTGTCTTACTATTATAGTCATTTATTATTATATTTACTAGGAAATGTCAAGATGAATAATTGAGGAAACAATTGTCCCACAACAACCAGCGCTTTATCCACAGTTACTTTTTTCTTTGCTGTCATCTTGTGGCCATTTATTGAAAGGAGAAGTCAAAATTAATTCGCCATTTAACAAATCTTACTTCATCAAAATGTATTATGGTATTTTAGTTTTTTGTTTAACATTACCCCACTGTTCCAATTGCTCCGATACGGATCAGAACATCATGGTTCGAGAACTCTTTCTACCCATCTGCTGTCCGGATCATGAATATTGTTTAATTAAATGTAAAGTATTTTTGTATTTGTTTTCATTATGAATACGTCATTTTATGTAAATGTAACTTATTTTATTTTTAATTGATTGTATTTTTTATTAATCTCTTTTTATTTCATTCATTATAATTCATTATTTCAATGCCACCATAAACAAATCCTGTGTTGTTTCTAAACACTGTTTTAAAACTTTTATTTCATTAAAAAATGTTGTCGTAAAACCATCGTGTCAAATTGAAACAGTCTTAAATAAAAATGTTTTGTTAAAGAAATACAACCAAATAATTGAATATAACGATGTGAAAATGCGATAATATTTAAAAATAATAATAATAATAAATGGAATAAAAATGCGGCTCCACAACCAACCAGCAAGTGGCAGCATTGCCTCCCGTTGAACCGCCAATCCACGACCTGTCCACCACAGAAGAAGACAGCAGGGTTAGCTCGGCGTTCAGAGCTGGTGGTTGTTTTTTTTTGAGTTAGCGCGAGTTAACTTGTTTCTTAACTAGCGACGATGGCGTACCAGCTGTACAGAAACACCACGCTTGGAAACAGTTTGCAAGAGAGTCTCGATGAGCTGATCCAGGTGAAGGTCGATGTGTTTGCACGGCGTGACTTTTCTTGTTTTGTCGCGTTAGCTTCCGTCGGCTAACAAGAAACAATACACACTTAGCATTAGCGCTTAAACGGCTCGGAATGTTCTTTATAATCCATTTAAAACACCTGGTTGTTTGTTTTTAGCATTTTTGTTTTGTTTAAAAACTGTGCTTTTATTTTTCTTTACGACTTTTGTTATAGTGCCATATGTTTTCATTGTTAGTCTGTTGTTTTCATGCATAAACTACAAACAACTGCATCACATTAAGTATCAATATTGGTTTGATCGATCAATAAATTGATCCACACGTTTGAAGACGACATTAAATGTGTTTTATCTTTTCTATTCTATCCTGACATATGTGTTAAGTTAAGTGTGTTGCAAGAAGTGACCCATCTGAACATGCACTGATGCATTTGGTTGCTGTGAACTTGTTTCTGATGTTATTATGTTTTGTTCAGAGTCAGCAGATCACTCCACAGCTGGCTCTTCAAGTCCTCCTCCAGTTCGACAAAGCCATTAACACTGGGTTGGCCAACCGGGTCCGGAACAGGGTCAACTTCAGGGTGAGTTCTCCAGCAAATCCTACTATTAAATGAGCATGTGTGAAAACTTTTAAACATTAATTGATATTTATAAAACCAGTTTCATATAATGCGTCTTGTAAAGACGATTCCAGTGATACAAGTTTATTTTTACTGTGATAAATATTAAGAAAGTTATGGACTATAATAACTCCTGAAAATACTCTAATTTATGGTAAACATCCTCCATACTATTCAACGGGGGTCAATATTTTAGGTGTGACGGTTTGTTAAACCTGACTTTGAAAATGCTATAACTTGCTCAATAGTTGCTCAATTTTAAAACGGTTGGTATCATTGGACAGCTTGCTTGACAACAGACTAAATATGTTAATTATGTTTAGCATTTTAAGTTGTTTAAATGTAAAATAATGGATACATAAAGCAAATTGACGTTCTATTGAATCGAGGAACTTCATGAAATTAGTTGGAAAATTAGACGTAAACTGTCAGTAAACATGGCTCGTCGGACTCGACCAGCAAATCTGCGAATCCAAAAAAAAACGATGTGCGAATCGATCAATTTAGAAGATATTTGGCAGACTTGCAGGTAAATGTATACTTTATAATATAATGGGGTTTCCAAAGAATATTTTACTCGCCTAAGAGGTTTTGCGAGGGAGTTTTGTCCAGTGAAAAATTGTCAAATGTTGTGATTTGTGGCACTTATAATGGACCAATGTGGTCATTTCAATATTCAATTACGTGTCTTCTATGTCTTGAGTATTAATAAATATTGGTGCAGTAAACAAAGCGAACGTTTGACGGCGAGTACATCGATCCTGCAGCTCTTCAGATTGTGGGAACAAAAGTGACACGCACTGATTGACCGTCAATTACCAGGAGGAGGAAATTACACACTTACCTATATTAAACTTACTTACTTCTTCATATACATTATAACCGTTTAGTAAAGAACATTCGCCTAGACGTTGTTTATCTCTCCTCCTCTGCATTTATTTGTTACATGTATATCTATCTCGGTGAAGTTTTGAGACTTTGGCGACGTCTTACGAGGTTTTACAAACAGTTGTTCAAAGATCTGTACAACATTTGGATTCATGTGTCAGTTGTACTCATAATTTGGTTTTAAATGTTCATTTAATTCCAAAATGCATATAGTGCAGCTGCGTAGTATTACTATGGAGCCTTTCAGAGTATTACTAAATTAATTGCAGAAGTAGTACTACGGCTACTTGTGGTGCAGCTTCGTAGTTCACCCACATTTTGACAGATTTTTGAGTGCTGTGTATCGCGTGAAATCTGTTCAAAGTCAGTAAGTAAAACAAAGTAATACCTAACTGTTGACTTTTGAGAAAATGAAAGGATGTAAAGTTCGCTTTATAGTTGGAGAAATACAGTAAATAAAGATTCTCTTCTATTTTGTATATATTTAAGTAGCAACTTGATCTGAGTCTAAGAGAACAAACACTGACTACTGGAAGGTTTTATGTAGGTGTTTGAATGGAGACAGAGCCATCTAGTGGTTATAAAGCGTAACTGCAATAGAAGGATGGTTGTATCAAGATCATGAAGCTTCGATTAGACGTTTAGACATTTTTTTTTAAACATTGGCGCGCCTAGTAGTTCTTAATTAACCTTCCACGCAGATGAGATTTCCCTTTAGTCACCGATACATGAGAGATTCATATTTACTAAAATGTGAAATTAGTCAGACCTTCAGACAGAACCATAAACAAGTGCTGGATCATTGTGCGTGAAAGACCTATTGATGATAAATGGCCAACGATCATGTTATTTTATTACCTGGTTATCTCAACATTAGCACTGTTATGATACGATCTCACGATATTTGATACGATATCTTCAGCTCACGTAACAATACAATTATATTTCCATAGAACTGAAAAAATATATCCAAACATCAGCTTTAAAGGCTGCTGAAGTCGACTGTATCCTCTCGTCCCCAGTCTTGGCCGGGATCTCGCAGGATTTCAATGTTTTACACACACTTAATTGAATATAAATAACCAAAAGATCTATGAAAACAATATGTAATTTAAAGCCCAAATAAATTTATATATTTGAAAATGTATGTCCAAACATCAGCTTTAAAGGCTGCTGGTGTCCACTGTATCCTCTCGTCCTCAGTCTTGGCCGGGATCTCGCAGGATTTCAATGTTTTCACACACTTTATTGAATATAAATAATAAAAAGGTCTATGATATCAATATGTGATTTGAAAGCCCAAACAAATGTATATATTTGAAAATGTATGTCCAACCATCAGCTATAAAGGATGCTGGAGTCGACTGTATCCTCTCGTCCCCAGTCTTGGCCGGGATCTCGCAGGATTCCCATGCTTTACACACACTTTATTGAATTTAAATAATCAAAAGATCTATGATAACAATATGTGATTTGAAGCCAAATTAAATTTATGTAATTTAAAATATGTCTAAACGTCAGCTTTAAAGGCTGCTGAAGTCGACTGTATCCTCTCGTCCCCAGTCTTGGCCGGGATCTCGCAGGATTCCCATGCTTTACACACACTTTATTGAATATAAATAATTAAAAGATCTATGATAACAATATGTAATTTGAAGCCAAAAACAATGTATATATTATTTCAGAAAAACAAAAGTCAATACAGTATGTTTGAAGTATTGATTTATATATCTGTGTATCATTTTTATTTTTCCCCTCACATGCTATTTTGTGTTCCCTCATGTAATGCATGTTTGTTCCTCGCAGGGTTCTCTAAACACGTACAGGTTCTGTGACAATGTGTGGACGTTCGTCCTCAACGACGTGGAGTTCCGAGAGGTCACCGACCTCGTGAAGGTCGACAAGGTCAAGATTGTTGCCTGCGACGGAAAGAGTGAGTCCTCGTCCTTTTCGGATCATTTTTACACGGGCGTCAAAAATCAAGTTATTCAAATGATGATGATGTAAAACGGTCGTAGATGTTCTCTCACCAACGTCTGTTTTTCTACAGGTTCTAACCCTGGAGAGTGAAAACCACCCCGAGGAACTTGGACTGTACATATAATTTATTACCGCAGTTACTGTGCCTGCAACTGTTGCTTTTATGGATTTTCTTCTTTTTTTTTTTAATGAGCAATTTTTGTTTTGCTGTAATTACTGAGCTGCTTTATGTTTAATAAAAAAAACTTTATTTAAAAGAACAATACAGTCGTTGAGACGTCATTTCATCGTCCGTGAAATCATCTTCAATCACCAAACAAAATGACTTTGTCTGTTTATTATAACAACAACAATGGTCGTTCACATGGTGTATAAAAGAGTGCATCCTTTCTTTTATAAAGAAAAAAAGGTCCTACAATGAGCGACATCACTAACCAACAGGACGATGCAAGTATATAAATACAGAACGTACTGATTCCATGGCAAAGCAAAGTTTGTGGTTAACACAGAATGGTTTAGACATTTAATGTCTACAAGAGAAGAAAGAAAATACAGGCTTTTTCAGTATTTACACCAAGAAACTCGTTTATACACAAATGATTCTTCGTAAAACTTTTGACTATTGAACCGATCAATACTGCATGCGGGTAGACATGGCTTCGGCTTCCTTCAAAAAAGCAACAGAAGCAGATAAAGCAAAGACTCATGGTAATGGTACTTGACAAAAGATCCTATTTTCCATTAAACGCCAGAACTTCCTTCCATGTGTCTTTAGATTCAAATGAGGAAGACATGGAAGAAAAACGAAAGACTTGGAAGCATAAAAACCTGTTTTCAAAGTAGTTCTTGTCTCATTATGAAGCACCAACAATAAACTATTTAAACGTCTTTCAAAGATAAACATGGTGTATAGAATGATCTGAACTCAGATCATCTTCAAAATATATTTTGTCCGACATAATCGTAGCATCGTAGAAACGATCTGGATCTTTAGGTCCACGGAAGTGCAGGAAATGGACGGATAAAGAACAAGAAATGGCATCTTTTTAACAGTCGGAGACTTACAGTCAAGATTCTGTCCTGGTGATGAGGGTGCTTTTGTACACGTCGAAGAGCTGGTTAAGATATTTCACAGAAGGAAACGTTTTCAATTGAACTCGCTCTGCTCTTCTTTATCATATTATCACAGCAAAACATCTTGTTTTTGCTGTCATCTAGCGGCCGGAGGTGTAATTGCTACCAAAAAATGTGCACCGATGAAGCAATATTCCGGCTTCAGATTTGAGATAAGAAAAGTTGTTTTTTGAAAAGAAAATGTGAAAGGTTTTTATTTAGAATTTGGTACAATTGATGTTTTTAGTGTATAGTTAAATAATTCTGCAGCTATAATAGATCTGATCTTCAGTAGTCGCTACACGTTTAGTGTCTTTCTGTTTTAAAATAATGTTTATTTTAACCTTTTCGAGGTTCTTACTACGAGTAAAGACGTTTATTTCTGTGATAAATCGTAGCTCGTTTTACAAACATACGAAAAAAAAATGTTGCTGTGATAATACAACGAAGAAGGTGGAGTCGGTACAGTTCGAAAAATGTCCACACAATCGGGTTTCCATGGTAACCAGCTTGATGGACGGTGGCACAAATAACTCGGCTGGGTTTTTTTTTCATAGGTTAGTATCACATGGTAGCTGCCCTTCATTAGTTCATGGATTTTAAGCGCCGCTTACAAAATACACACTTGAAAAATAAGAGACACTTCTGAGTATAAAGAGTAGAAAAAAGAAACAAAAAAAGGAAGTAGAAAACTTCAGCCGGGGATTTCTCCAACCAGCTCCCGTTCTCCCCTTTTCCCCGGTTCAGTCGAGGAACCTCTGGCAGGCTTTTTTCCAGCGACACGCCGTGCACCACTGGTCCCTGTGCTCGATGCCGTAGACTTTACGACACTTCTTGGCCTCGCCGCGGATCCTCCTGTCGAGGGACACGCAGCTAGTGAGTGGATTAGTGGTTAGTTAAACACAACACACTCCTGCTGTTGTTTTTCCTTCGACCAAAACGCCGTTTGTGAATTATGCCGAGGTCAGCATCGTGGCGGTTGGTGGTGGGCAGAGGGGAAGAGGGGTGCGACACCCCAAATTTAATTAAACCCCCCCTTTAGCGAGTCGTGTTCTGGGTCAAGCTCGGATGTCCTAAATTTTCAGGTGTTTTTTTCTGCTTCGACACAAAAGGTGTGAGTTCATTTAATTGTATTTTTATTAATCATTAACACACAATTTTATGGTTATGTCTGTTGTTTCATTTTAATGAATTGCATTTAATTTAAATTAATTGCATTTTATTTAATTAATTGCATTTTATTTAATTAATCTATTTTTAATTGATTTTTATATTCTGTAAAGCCACCCCGACACATTCCAGTGTTGTGTTACGTCACGATAAAGTTGTCGTGTGTGTTTGTGGGAAGTTGACGACAGTATTTTTGACACGTCTGCAGGTATGTATGTGTGTTATTTAGCGTGTGCTTTTTACAAACATGCATTTTAATGCAAAAAAAAGGGGTAAATTCTGAATCGTGTGCCCTTGCTAGCTGGGATCCAAACGACCACTCACCTGCAGGCGGCGTTCTGATTCTGCAGCCACTGTTCGCCGACGCTGACCGAGCGCACCCGGAAAGACAAACCCTGGTAAAAAGAAAAGAGAGAAACTTTTTTTAATGTCTTTTTAAAGATGTTTATTTTAAAAATTCCTTTCTTTTCTGATCTCAGAGCTTCTTTTGTGTTTGCTGCTGCTGCTGCTGCTGCTGTGGTGGAAAAACAACCTGTAGGTGCGCCTTCTGACCGTTAGATGGCAGCACCGACACCTGACAGATTGATGGAAAATGTGGCCACAAGCCTGCAGGAGCAGGAGGGGAAGGAGGTGGAACACACACACACACACACACACACACACACACACACACACACACACACACACACACACACACACACACACACACACACACACCACGCTTCCAAACCAGTTCTGACAGGCTTCTGGGAGTCGACAAACTGCCGCGGATCAGAGCCAGATGAATAACACAGTTGGAGCGACCACAGGCCTAAATACCATCGTTCTGGACAAACATTTGGAAAAGTGGGAAAAACCTCTGAAAACTAAATGTGAAAAAATAGCATTCTTTTGTTTTGAGCGCGGCCACGGAACGACCGGTTTTACTGAAGTTGAAGACGGTTCTCGTCCACGGTGAGGAAAAGTGGTTCAAGCTGGATGTTGGAAAACAGTGTTTTCGGTTCATGACGCTGTAGGTTTGTGACCCGCATCACTGACCCACAACTTTTACGAGATCGGTTTACGATCCGTAGAGGATCAGCTCTGGTTCTTAAGCGGTGAACAAAAGGAACCACCTCGTGTTTTTGTGTTCAGGAAAGATGGTTTTAACTCAAATTCTCAGGGTTTTTGACACTAGTGATGTGTCGATGAAGCTTCATGAAACAGTGTCATTATTTCCTGAGTCCACTAGATGTCACTCTTTGCTCTATAATCTATTGCTTTGAAAAGTTATTCTATTGAAACCTCACATCATTTTTAAGATGTGGGCGCCCCCTACTGTGAAAAATATGACACTGCTTCATGAAGCTTCATCGACACATCATTTACTTGACCCTGAAAATATTGTAAAGAAGACAACTTTTTATATTTAGAGACAAGACCTAAACTTGGGCAAAGTGTGGCCCCTTTGACTTTATTTATTTGACCCTCGTGATGTCGAAACAATTAAATTTCATTTTTATTTCAATTATTCATTACTAGTCTCTAAATATGACTATATGGTTATTGTTGAAAGACTTTAATAGTTTTGTTTTTTAAATAAAGTTATTTTGTATCAGATTTAAAAATATATATATAATAAATTTGTATTTTTAATAGATTTAATTAGTTGATTTTATACTTTGCACTCCTTTATTTTTGACTTGACGGCCCCTAACGACAGCCAGTATAAAGTGTGGCCCCTGGAGGAAGTGGAACCGTCAACTGTTGCACAATTTGACTTCTTTCACCCGACAAAGTAGTCATGACTGGATGAGGTGTGTCCTACCTGTCTGTTGCAGGTAGTGGGCGGAGTTATCCACTGAGGAGGAGCTGCTGCCTCCACTTGGCCAGGAGGGGGCGCCTGAAAGCAAATACACATAAGTCAGGCCATGTCGTTTAAAAAAAAAATCTAAATGACAATATGAGTGAAATGATACGACCATACAGTATATACTATATACAGTATATATACTATATGTCGAAATACTTTAAAAAGTAGTGATGTGTCGATGAAGCTTCATGAAACAGTGTCATATTCTTCAGAGTACAGTAGGGGGCGCCCTCAGCTTAAAAATGATGTGAGGTTTCTATAGTATAGCTTTTCAAAGCAAGAGATTATAGAGCAAAGAGTGACATCTAGTGGAGTCAGGGGATAATTACACTGTTTCATGAAGCTTCATCGACACATCACTATTAAAAAATTAAGTCTAGCTGACATTTGAGTCGGTCACACGAAGAGACAACAACCGATCAGACGGTTCACGTCCAGGTTGACCATTTATTCCCGAGTCGGTCCTCCGATCCTGATCATCCAATCAGCTCGCTGCTCCCTCGCTGAGAGGATAATCTCGTCTCTGCACCGAGTCAGACTGTTTTCTGTCGTCACTCATTCATTCGCACGTTATCAGGCTTTTTTTTTTACTTTGAAATGACAAATATCATTGTAACACATGCTGCGTTTGGAAGATAAGGAAGTTGTTTAATGCACTTCCTGTGTAATAATTTCATGTAGAACATCTCCATACAACCATATTGCAATGTTTTATCTAACAGTACTGTATCAATATTTAACAGCACTGTATTGATTTTGATGATATTTTTGTTTTTCAAATCATATTTAACTTTTATAAGTAATTTTCTTAATAAAGTATAGAAAATAAAATAAGTAAATTACTATTTCTTTTTTTACAATTAAAATATTCACAGCGTTTGTTTTTGTTTTGCAAATAAACCTCCAACCTCGAGATGTCATTACGTTCTCCGCAGCTATAGGAACAATGAAATCCCGGCTATGACTGAGGACGAGAGGATACAGTCGACTCAAGCAGCAAATATTCACACCGTGGTCATTTTTTCGGTAGCGATTAAACCTTTGGCCGCTAGATGTCAGCAGTCATAGCTTCCTACGCTGCTAAATTAACATTGTTACTCAAGAGAGTTTGGCGATGACTGAGGACGAGAGGATACTGTCGACTCCAGGGGCAAATATTCACGCTGTGCTCATTTTTTCGGTAGCTATTAAAACTCCAGCCACTAGATGACAGCAGTCGTAACTTCCTACCCTGCTAAATGAACATTGTAATCTCGAGAGAGATTGGCGATGACTGAGGACGAGAGGATACAGACGACTCCAGCAGCTTTTAAAGCTGATGTTTGGACATATTTTGGTTTGAAAACAAATGAAAGCAGTTACGACTTCATCAAGAGTCATGTGGTCTGTAAATACTACAACACCAGAGTCAAGTACTGGACAATACTACACATATATATTTGTTACTACAGTATCACAACACCAGAGTCAAGTACTCGACAATACTACACATGTATACTTGTTACTACACTATCACAACACCAGAGTCAAGTACTGGACAATACTACACATATATCCTTGTTACTACACTATCATAACACCAGAGTCAAATACTCGACAATACTACACATATATCCTTGTTACTACACTATCACAACACCAGAGTCAAGTACTGGACAATACTACACATATATCCTTGTTACTACACTATCATAACACCAGAGTCAAGTACTGGACAATACTACACATATGTCCTTGTTACTAGACTATCACAACACCAGAGTCAAGTACTGGACAATACTACACATATGTCCTTGTTACTACACTATCACAACACCAGAGTCAAGTACTGGACAATACTACACATACATACTTGTTACTACACTATCATAAGACCAGAGTCAAGTACTGGACAATACTACCATATATCCTTGTTACTACACTATCACAACACCAGAGTCAAGTACTGGACAATACTACACATATATCCTTGTTACTACACTATCATAACACCAGAGTCAAGTACTGGACAATACTACACATATGTCCTTGTTACTACACTATCACAACACCAGAGTCAAGTACTGGACAATACTACACATATATACTTGTTACTACAGCATCACAACACCAGAGTCAAGTACTGGACAATACTACACATATATCCTTGTTACTACACTATCACAACACCAGAGTCAAGTACTGGACAATACTACACATATATCCTTGTTACTACACTATCACAAGACCAGAGTCAAGTACTGGACAATACTACACATATATCCTTGTTACTACACTATCATAACACCAGAGTCAAGTACTGGACAATACTACACATATGTCCTTGTTACTACACTATCACAACACCAGAGTCAAGTACTGGACAATACTACACATACATACTTGTTACTACACTATCACAACACCAGAGTCAAGTACTGGACAATACTACACATATATCCTTGTTACTACACTATCACAACACCAGAGTCAAGTACTGGACAATACTACACATATATCCTTGTTACTACACTATCACAACACCAGAGTCAAGTACTGGACAATACTACACATATATCCTTGTTACTACACTATCACAACACCAGAGTCAAGTACTGGACAATACTACACATATATACTTGTTACTACACTATCATAACACCAGAGTCAAGTACTGGACAATACTACACATATATCCTTGTTACTACACTATCATAACACCAGAGTCAAGTACTGGACAATACTACACATATATCCTTGTTACTACACTATCACAACACCAGAGTCAAGTACTCGACAATACTACACATATATCCTTGTTACTACACTATCACAACACCAGAGTCAAGTACTGGACAATACTACACATATATCCTTGTTACTACACTATCATAACACCAGAGTCAAGTACTGGACAATACTACACATATCTCCTTGTTACTACACAATCATAACACCAGAGTCAAGTACTGGACAATACTACACATATATCCTTGTTACTACACTATCATAACACCAGAGTCAAGTACTGGACAATACTACACATCTATACTTGTTACTACACTATCACAACACCAGAGTCAAGTACTGGACAATACTACACATATATCCTTGTTACTACACTATCACAACACCAGAGTCAAGTACTGGACAATACTACACATATATCCTTGTTACTACAGTATCATAACACCAGAGTCAAGTACTGGAGAATACTACACATATATCCTTGTTACTACACTATCACAACACCAGAGTCAAATACTCGACAATACTACACATATATCCTTGTTACTACACTATCACAACACCAGAGTCAAGTACTGGACAATACTACACATATATACTTGTTACTACACTATCATAACACCAGAGTCAAGTACTGGACAATACTACACATACATACTTGTTACTACACTATCATAACACCAGAGTCAAGTACTGGACAATACTACACATACATACTTGTTACTACACTATCACAACACCAGAGTCAAGTACTGGACAATACTACACATATATCCTTGTTACTACACTATCACAACACCAGAGTCAAGTACTGGACAATACTACACATATATCCTTGTTACTACACTATCACAACACCAGAGTCAAGTACTGGACAATACTACACATATATCCTTGTTACTACACTATCACAACACCAGAGTCAAGTACTGGACAATACTACACATACATACTTGTTACTACACTATCATAACACCAGAGTCAAGTACTGGACAATACTACACATATATCCTTGTTACTACACTATCATAACACCAGAGTCAAGTACTGGACAATACTACACATATATCCTTGTTACACTATCACAACACCAGAGTCAAGTACTCGACAATACTACACATATATCCTTGTTACTACACTATCACAACACCAGAGTCAAGTACTGGACAATACTACACATATATCCTTGTTACTACACTATCATAACACCAGAGTCAAGTACTGGACAATACTACACATATCTCCTTGTTACTACACAATCATAACACCAGAGTCAAGTACTGGACAATACTACACATATATCCTTGTTACTACACTATCATAACACCAGAGTCAAGTACTGGACAATACTACACATCTATACTTGTTACTACACTATCACAACACCAGAGTCAAGTACTGGACAATACTACACATATATACTTGTTACTACACTATCACAACACCAGAGTCAAGTACTGGACAATACTACACATATATCCTTGTTACTACAGTATCATAACACCAGAGTCAAGTACTGGAGAATACTACACATATATCCTTGTTACTACACTATCATAACACCAGAGTCAAATACTCGACAATACTACACATATATCCTTGTTACTACACTATCACAACACCAGAGTCAAGTACTGGACAATACTACACATATATACTTGTTACTACACTATCATAACACCAGAGTCAAGTACTGGACAATACTACACATACATACTTGTTACTACACTATCATAACACCAGAGTCAAGTACTGGACAATACTACACATATATCCTTGTTACTACAGTATCACTATATATCGTATCGTTGACCCTGTGTCGTTAATACTATAATGCGATAATACTTTCTCCTTTAAAAGTAAACTTGAAATGACCGTCTCTACCTGATAAGAGTGCTCCGACTGGACCTGCCAGAAGCCGCCGGAGGACGGCGCCGACCGACTGAGCCCGTCTTCACCTGCGCAAGGCGGTGTCGGGGGAGAGGGCGGCGGGGGGCTGGGCGGGGAGGAGGGCGAGACGGAGGCCGGGGAGGGAGGCGGCTGAGCTTGTTCCGCCTGATTGATCTCGGTGTAGTAGAAGTCCTCCTCGCTCCGGGAGCAGCGCTCGTGCTCGCTGCCGCGGCTCAGGTGCATGGTCCGGATGTGGCGCTTCATCCCCACCACCGTGGTGAGCACCTTCCCGCAGCTGGGCCACAGACACCTGTACGCCACCTTCACCGAGTTCTGCACCGGAAAACAGGATGTTATTTTTAAAAAAAGAGGCGACAACCTCGGGCCGAAAGTTTTGACCCGAGACGATCCTCCGCTCACCCGTCGTTTCCGCGGGGTGGGCTGGTCGAACATCAGCTGCTCCAGGTCCATCTCCAGACCCTCGTCGTGGGCCGTGGCCGGTTCCGGCTCGGCGTTGGGGGGGGAGGGAGCCGGACTCCTGCAGCTGTGGCCGACGCTCCAGTAGCCGCTGCTGCCGCTGTCGGAGAGCTCGCCGCCGCCACAGTCCATAGGAAGCCCTGAGATCAGAGACGACACCAGTTATGACAGACATCGACCGCAACGATTTGAATCTTCTCATGAAAATAATGACGTTCTCTTTAGGTCTACAAAGAAAAAACTTCTTCTTCTACTCACCCTCATGTCGACTAAGAGTTTATTTTCAGAGTAATCTGTTCCTTTTTTAGAGTTATAGACAAAAATGTTTGTTCATTTTAATGTAGCGACTGGAGCTCAGTTGTCTTCATATTCGTCCAAAAAGACACTTAAAAACATCCAAATACCTCCATACTGCTCGTCTGTAACGTCCATCTTGTGTTGAAGCCTCGTAAAGAAGAATTGTAACGAAAAAAAGTCTATAATTTAAGCTTGTTTTAGTGGAAGATACCAGGCCATCAGTATAAATCTTGCGTACACTTGTCAAAACATGCTGACTTTTGTATTGGAAATGTATATTATTATTATATTATTATTTTGATGTGTTACAAAACCAACAATAATACATTCAAATGTAAAATTTACGTTGCTATTTATAAAAACAATCTGTTATATAATAAACATAAAATAAGAAATAACTGAGGTTTTAAAATGTGAACACATTTTTATGTTTATTTTGAATTAACTTAAAATTAATTAATAATGACTTGCAATGTGTTTCAATGAGGAAACGCTTTGAGCTGGAGCTGAAAGACCGGGAGCTTCCTCAAAAGAGATCTTAAAATATAAACTTATTTAAGTTTTTCCGGAACAATTCTTCTCGTGTCGAGGCTTCAACACAAGATGGACGTTACAGACGAGCAGTATGGAGGTATTTGGATGTTTTTAAGTGTATTTTTGGATGAAGATGAAGTCGAAGACAACTGAGCTCCAGTCGCTACATTAAAATGAACAAACATTTTTGTCTATAACTCTAAAAAAGAATAGGTTACTCTGAAAATAATCCCAACTCTTAGTTGACACGAGGGTGAGTAGAGAAAAAGTGCTATTTGAATTCACAGTGAACTATCACTTTAAGAAGAGGTCTCGGACTCATCGCTGCTCATCATAACTTTATGTTGTTCGCTCACCTGTAGGTTCTGGAGGGATGTTGTGCATCAGTGGACTACAGGACAGACTGCTGAGGACCATCGCTGCCATCAACTCGTCCACTTCCACTTCTTCTGGACTTCTGTGACTTCTTTGGCTGCAGGAAAACAGAACAGGTGAGAAAACAAAGTCAAACAACATGAAGAAACGTACTTGAACTTACGATGCTGACCTTCTCGGGACCTCTATGAAGGAGGAGACGGATCTGCTGCTGAGGGTCGGTGCTGGTACTGAAGAGCTTGGAGAGGAAGAGCAGCCTTCAGACGGATCCATCGCGCTTGAGGCGTCAGCACACTGGAAGTACGTCTGAGGAGGAAAGGTCAGATTTTTAAAAACTGCTACGACAGATGGGAGTTTAAGTTGTACCGCATACTAGTGATGTGTCGATGAAGCTTCATGAAGCAGTGTCATATTCTTCAGAGGACTGTAGGGGGCGCCCTTAGCTTAAAAATGATGTGAGGTTTAAATAGAATAGCTTTTCAAAGCAATAGATTACAGAGCAAAGAGTGACATCTAGTGGACTCAGGAAATAAAGGCACTGTTTCATGAAGCTTCATCGACCACTCACTACCACGTACCTTCTGTCCTTGGTGACCTTTGACACTGCCGCCGAACGGCTGACCGACCGCAGTGTGAACGTCGTGGTCACTTCTCACGGAACTCACCAGCGCTCCCAACGGAGAGCGCTTTCCCAAACGGGTCTTGGGTATCATGTCCAATCTGTAACAGAATTATTTCTGTAACTATCTTTCTTTCATCTGTTCTTTTATTATTGCTTCCAAGTGTTTTACACATTTCCTCCTTAAAGGGCAACTAACTTTAAAAAACACGACTCTCCTGACATGTTTCAAAACGTTCAAGTCTTCCTCTCCAAGACACAGTAAGTTCCTCAACATGACCATGTTTTCAACTTATTACTTTATAAAGTCGCTCTGAAATCTGGGCGAACGAGAGGTTACGAGAGTCCATTATGGCATAATAATGGCTTCACTCCTCCTCCAGCCAGCTGTAATCACACCCAGCTTTGTTTATACAACGAGTCCTTTGAAGGTGGAGACTTCCAGACTTTAATCTTCAGAATAACAAAGAGTTTTCAGTGGCTGGGGCTTAAGATCGTTTTCTACTGTCAATATTTCAATAAAAAAAGAGAGTTTTGTACAAACAGACACTGATACAATAGTTATTAAGTAAGTAATTTAAATTTATAGAAAACTTTTCCAGACCAGGGTCACAAAGCACTTAAACAATCAAAACAATACTCAATAAAATATGTACTTTAAAGGTCAAGTTAACACCGAGAACAACACAGGAGTCTCAGAGAATCAAGGAAAAGCCTGAACAAATAAGAATGTCTTAAGATGTTTCTTGAAGTCAGTAGATCCATCAATAGAGTCACACATCTATTTAAGACGCACTTAAATCAACACTTTAGTTGCCCTTTTAGAGCAAAATAACAGTGTTAAGAAATACGATAATATAATTTTAGTTATATTTCACATTATAGGTGTAATATGTGAAAAGGCTAGTTGGCATATTATGGTTTTAAAAATAAGTTAAAATCTTAACTTCCTCTCCGTCTTTCGACATTTAACTGATTCGCGACAGCTTGAAAAAAAAGACAAGCTCAGTTTCTTCATCTCTGCCCTTCTTAAGATCACTTCCTGTCTTATGTCGGAACTACAAACCCTTGTAAAAAAAAAAAAACAACTTCCCTTTCACAAAGATCATGTTAGAGTTTGAATGAAATCATAAATCATTGTTATTTTTATTCCACTACATTAAATTCATTATAAAATCATCTAGAAATGTCCTGAAAACATTGTTTTTATTACCAAGATTAGTTTAGTTTATCTTATTAAGAAGTTGAATCTTCCTCATTATGACTATTTGTATTTTTACCAATTAATAGTAGTTTTATTGTCTTCCAACTTTACAGTTTGTATGACGAACAGCTTTTAAAAAACGTTAAATAAAAGACTATGCAGATATAATGTGACCCAAATAAAAGTTCCATCAGTAGAACCTTGACAACGATAAGCATCAAAGGTTGAAATCCAAGACACCCGGTTTGCTCCAGTGACCTACATTAGTGCAGAAACGAGAAGGTTCCTCACGTCCTGGTGTGTGTGTGTGTGTGTGTCTGTGTGTGTGTGAGCGACAACATGTGACTTCTACAGTCGAGCATTAACAGTACACACACCCCCTTGTCCATCTTCCGCCTCGACCAATCGGCTCTCGACAAAAAGTCCAGGCCACGCCCTCGTCGACATAGTGTTTCAACAGAGACACAAAAAAAACAAAAAAAAAAACAGCTCCAACTACAAACACTAAAACCACGACATTAACAAAACAAACACTTTTCATTCAGAAGCTTCTTGAACAACAGTATAAACAACAAAATAAAAACGCTGAGAAGAAGCAAAAAAAAAAACGTGCTTTTTACAATCCAAGAGACTTTAAGAATGTTAACCCTTTACATTGACATGTGGCATCAAATGAACTGATTGTTTTCATTCAAATCCATCGGTTTAAAGCTTAAAAAACACTGTATTTTTCAGCGAAATTCACCTTTTTTTTCTATTATTCCCGTCGAAGCCTCGGGAGTTCGATACACAGACAGGTTGCTAAAGCATGCACGGACTCACAGACACGAGGAAAAAAGTTTGAAGGCTCTCGTACCTGCAGCGTGAGGAGCAGAACAACAACAACACTTCTGGAGGTGCGAAGGTGAGAGAGTGAGGGAGGGAGTGAGTGAGGGAGTGAGAGAGTGAGGGAGTGAGTCGCTGCTGCAGACCGAGCTCATGAGGTGGGAGAGAGAGGGAGGGGAGGAAACCTGGAGGGGAGGAGCAGGAGGAGGATCCGGAGTGTTTTCCTCTGAGATAATAGAGATCAGATGACTTTTTCTAACATGTCGCTTGATGACGTCGAAGCTTCTCAATGTTCTTATGAACACATTATTATTATTATTATTATTATTATTAATTCCCCCCTGCAGAGATGAATGACCTGCATGTACATTTCTGTGACTTAGATTGTATCATCTTGTTCTTTTCCTTTATTTGTCTTTGTTCTTGTTCTTATTTTATTATTTTTTTGCTGTGGCTATTGGAAAAAAACAATTTAGTCAATAAAGTTCTACCTTACCTTACCCTACCTTACTTATTTGTGATTTAAAGATTAATTTATCAACACCATTCATAGTTTTTATTGTTGATATAAAAGCATGAACGTGTTACTATAAATGGACTTTATTATTATTATTATACGCTGATGATAAGTTGATGGTTTGATTCCTTATAATGTGAACAGTGAGGGGTGTTTACGTCTCAATAACTCGTGCCTTCAGATTCCAAGCTGGAGAAGTTGTTTTTTTTTGGATTTAAGGTTAAGGTTAAGATTAAGGTAGAACTTTATTGATTTTTTAAAAAAAAAAAATTCAAATTATCCACAGCAAATACAGCAATTTTTCATTAAAAAATAATAAAACTAAAATAAGAACAAGAACAAAGAGAAATAAAGAGAAAGAACAAGATGATACAATCTAAGTCTAAAGATAAAGATAAAACCTTTGTTCATGCTTTTAAAACCTTGGTTATTGATTGTTTCATGTTTATATATCAACGTGAATTTAACATTTAAATGTATTATCCTTTGCTTGTATAATACATCATAACATTTTGAAAAATGCATGTTGTAATACAATAGTATAGTATTAATCTTTAATACATTAAACACAAGGTAAGGTTTATTTTTTTTAAAAACAGTTCAGTCCAGTCCGTAGATCTGCTCCGTGATTTCCCGACAGCCCGAGTCGCTCCCTCCAGCCCTAGTAGTAAACAAGCGTACCACGTGCTCGGGCGCCGCGCCGTGATTGGCTGCGCCCCGCCAAGCAGGAACACACCCCTCTCTGTTGTTTACAAGACTTTCTGCAGCAAAAACTGACACGGTTTTGAACCGTCGACCCAACACGCCCCCCTCGCAATCAAAACAGCCCCTGCAACAGGAGAGCTAATGTCTACAGTTGAAACACCAAAAAAAAAACATGACGTCATAGAGATCTTGTGCAGACTTTTGTGTTTTATTTTGGACACGTTTGTGTAGAAGTGTGTGTTTGTTGTTGTGGTGCAGCAGCGTTTTTTAAACAAAGGCTCGCGGGTGGGCGGGGGTAACTTTCACACTCATTACATTGTGATTACATAACTTTGCGTGCGTGCGTGTGCGCGTGCGCGCGCGTTTGTGTGCGTGCTCGCGGGCACGTCGGCAGCGGCGCTCGAGAGAGAGATACGTGCGGGGAATGTCTGAGCTTCTGCTCTTAAAGGGACAGTACGTGTTTTTTTTTATTAACACACGCGTTCATTCATGCGACGAGTTAAATGTACAAATGTCTATTTTTAAATAACGCTGCTCCAGTGACGTAACGTTGCGTTTCATTCTGTGGAATCTACAGTAGGATTTTTAAAGATGCATTTTTTTTCTTTCACTCCTTTGTAATGAACAGAGGATTTAAAAAGAAAAAGATACATAACGCATTTAAAATAGTTTTTTAAAACGCATTTTGTTTCAGGATTGAAGGTCAAGTGATCCTTTGAAATTTTAAATCATTCGAGGAACAAAAATACCCGCGAGAAACATGTCCTTTAAAAAAGATTATTTTATAAATAAATCCAACATGTAAATCTGCATCCACACGCAATATTTTTGCTCGTTCTTAAGAGATTTCCTCAAAGATTTATCCCGTTAACAAATTGATTTAAATAAATAGTTACAAGAAATAATACAATGTGATTTTGTAAATATTTAAACATGGATTTCTTATATTGGTCCTCATACATAGACATTACTTAAGTATATTAAAATTAATGTTTCAGGTTAATACGCCTGATAAAAATATAAATGAATGTTATTCTTTCATTTAAATTTCCAATTTAATATACAAATTCGATTTTTATTTATTTTATTTAATTGTTACACAGATTTGGTTTCGTTTTCAGATTCATTACCATTTTCCAATTCATTTATTTTCTACCAATGAGAAGCTCAAACATCTACACACAGACAAACAACAAATCAATAAACCTCTTTACTTGAAGGTAAGAAGGTAAAGTAAAGGTTATTGGTAAAGATTTTTCTAGACCAGGGTCACAAAGCGCTTTAACAATCAAAAACAATACACAGTTAAAATATATACTTTAAAAGATCGAGACACATAAGACAAACACAGGAGTCGCAGGAAATCAGGGAAAAAACACACATAAAAAAGTCTACAGATGTTTCTTGAAGGAGTCAGTAGATCATCAAACACAGAGATGGTTCCAAAGCTTAGGAGCAACAGTCTGGAAGGATTTCTCTCCTCTGGTCCTGAAGCGTGTTCAGGAACCATCAGTAGATTCTGATCCACAGACCTCAGAGCCCGAGCTGGGGTGTAAGTCTGGATCAGATCACTGATGGAAGGTCTGACCATGAATAGATCTGAAAGTAAGAACCAGAATTTTAAAACTGATCCTGAAAGAAACTGGCAGCCAGTGAAGAGTTTTAAGGATCGGAGAAATGTGAGTTCTTCTACTAGAGCGGCTCAGAATTCTGGCTGCAGAGTTTTGTATGAACTGCAGGCGAGACAGATGCTTCTTGTTTAGACACCAAAATAAACTGTTACAATAGTCTAAACAACACATACACATGGATTACAAGCTCCAGATCGTGTAGCGACATCATTTCCCCGAGTTTAGAGATTTTTCTCAGTTAAAGGAAACAGTTTGTGGTCAGTTTTCTTCAGTGTTGAACTAGAGACATGTCTTTGTCAAATACAACACCCAGGTTTCTCAGGCTCAGTTTGGCAGACTGACCTTAAGTCACCCAAGTACTGACTCAACCCTAGAACTTTATCATCAGATATCATTGTCTTATATGTTACTATCTTTATATATACTGTATATATATAGATAGATATATATATCTATCTATATATACAGTTTAACCACTATATTGATCTTGAGCTGTGGAATTAGTATTAATTAATTAATTATTCAACTAGTAGTTGAATATGAGCTTCTGTTTACTTCATGCCACTCAAATATTTACTTTTCATATTGTTTAATTATTTATCAGACTTTACTGGACTTCATCTTGCAAATACTTAATATTAATTCAGTTTCTATAACTAATGTGGTCACATGGTTTCTTTCTTTAGTTTCACATCTACCACTGTTCTGGAGAAACTGATGAAACAACACTGACAGTAAATCGATGATGAATCACTTGATGTGACGTTTCCATGTAATGACTCACGATTATTTTTTGTAACTTTCAGTCATAAAACTCTTCTTACATCAACCGCGCTTTGAAATGAAGGAAGTTAAAGTCGACGATCGTGTTTAATAACACAGTGATTGTAAGTGTGTTAGTGAAGCCTAATGCTATAATATAAACAATCTAATACCAGTCATTAACAGATTAATACGATAGAAGATATAGATTCAGATTCCATGACCTGGAGTTTTATTGAAGTCTTACTGGAACAAAAAATGCAAAAAAAGAATCACATTGTTATAAACAATTAAAATCAAAATAAATGCAACAATTACATTTGTAAATAACTTGAACAAACATCGTTTAAATGTATTAAACATAATGGTTTTAAAATCAGTTTGAACAAGAATCACGTGTTTCATCATCACTCTTCAAAAACTCAATACATCTCAATGATTAACTTTTCAAATATGTTAGATTTGTGTTTAGTTATTGGACGTTAACTTGTGACCACTTACAGTTGACGAGGAGGAGGTGATTGACATTTGGAGCAATATTGCATCAGCGGAGACTTTCTGATGCAATTTTATAAAACTGATATATAAAAAGAAGTTCCTCTTTTAACAAGTAAGCATAAAACGTATTGCAAATGTGCTGATGATACTGTAGACTTGAGCACCTGTTGAATCTTTTCCAGAGTGTGTTGCTCCTCTCAGGACCTACGTGTCTGGATCCACGCTCGCACAGAAAAAAGTGACTCAGAGCTGACTCAGCGGAAACGTTCTCGTCACAAACCCCCTGCTGTTATGATAAATTACACAAGTGTCATCACGTCCCCTGGATGTCACTCCATTAATCCCGATGTCTCATTTCCAAAGTCACGTCAACGTTAACTTGTGACCACGTACAGCTGACGAGCAGGAGGTGATTGACAATTGGAGCAAAAATTGCATCAGTGGAAACTTTCTGATGCAATTTTCTAAACTGATATATTTTTTTAATTATGCATAACTAGAATTAAGTTAAAAACGAAACATTAACCACGTGGATCATCGATTGAAAAAGTAGTTTAAGTTTGATCTTCTGAAAATAAAACATATATGAATAACATGCTTGTCGTCACTCATTCAGCAACACTGGTGAACATCTGATGTGTTTCACTTTCTCTCTCCTCCCATGAGGTTCTCAGTCAGTGAAGCCTCTGCTCGGTCCGAGAGGCCGGTGTGGTTGACGAGGGCGTGGAAGCTCCGGCGCTCGTCTCGACCGGAGTCGTTGCCTCCGTCAGATCGAAACCTGCCGCCCTTTTCATGTGTTTTTTGTAAATGGTGTCGTAAGGGCTTTTGATGCTGGCACCTGGAGACGGAAGAGAAGTTTAGGAAGTTTTTTAAATGATACTTCGGCAGCAGAACTCTACTGTAGTCATCGGTACGTTTGTACAAAACTCTCTTTTCATTCAACTATTGACATTTGAAAATGATCTTAAGCCCCGCCCACTGAAAACACTCTGCCGTGATTGGTCAAAACATGGAGGTTTGTCACCGAGGGTCATCGATCCCGGAAGTCTCCACCTCCAAGGGAGTTGTTGTATAAACAAAGCGGGGCGTGATTACAGCTGGCTGGAGGAGGAGTGAAGCCATTATTACGTCATAATAGACTCTCGTAACCTCTCGTTCGCCCAGATTTCCGAGCAACTTTATAAAGTAATAAGTTGAAAACATGGTCATGATGAGGAACTTACTGCATCTTGGAGACAAAGACTTTAACATTTACAACATGCAAGTTGGAGTTTGACATTAGTTGACCTTTAAGTATCAAATCATTATTAAATATTGGTCTTGTTAATATGTTCCAATGCCTATAGATATTACAATGTATATGAAATGTACAATTAATGATGAATCTCATTCAATACGTGTAAAACAAATAAGAATATCAATTTAGAAGTGGAAAATATATAAATAAAAATTAAATTATCCATATTTATTTAAAAAAATAAATAGATACATTTACTTGACAGTTAAATATCAATAATATTAGAATATCCATTCATTCATTTTCTACCGCTTTATCCCTTATAAGTCAGTAAGTAATTTTTATTTGTATAGGTCTTTTCCAGACCAGGGTCACAAAGCGCTTAAACAATCAAACAATATTCAATAAAGTATATATTTTAAAGATCAAGATAAAACTGATAACACAACAGGAGTTATGGGGGTCGCGGGGAGACTGAAGTCTATCCCAGTTTCATTGGGCGAGAGGCAGGGGACACCCTGGACAGGACGCCAGTCTGTCGCAGGGCACACAAAGACAGACAACCATTCACACACACACTCATACCTACTGACAATTTCCCCAAGTTTTTGAACTGTGGGAGGAAACCGGAGTGCCCGGAGTAAACCCACGCAACACGGTGGAGAACATACTAACTCCACACAGAAAGGTCACTAACAAACCTCTGTAATAATAAAGTAATAACACATGAAGTAAGCACGTCTCACCTCGTTGGTAGAGCTTGGACGCCCTCAAGTGGCTCCTCCAGGTAGTGAAGGTTTCCTCTTCTGGACTGGAGTCTGAACACACACGCGCACGCGCAGATACGTTCGATGAAACACAAGGTATAAAAATGTGTAATCTTTGTAAACTGTTGTGTATTTACCGACTGTGGTGTCATCGAGGTCACTTTCTGTCAATTCCTCTGTCACGCCATTGGACAAAACCTCTGAACACACACACACATACACACACACACACGTCTATTTACGAACCAACCTGGCAACCCGTCTGCTCATTTATAACACAGGTGTTTTCCAAACATAAATACACAAAACAGTTTCTGACCATTTGGCTGAATCTGGTTCTGTCCCTCCTCCTCATGATGCGTCCACGGACTGCTTGAGATCTTCCCTTCATCTTCACCTTTGAACCCTGGAAATAAGAAAATGTAAAAGTTAAAACAAAAAGGCTCATTTAAAGGGAGATACATTCGTTTTTCGTGTTTTTGAACTCGCCTTTCTCGTCTCTTTGAATCTCGTCGATGATCGGGTTTACTCTCGCGACCTCCTCCAGCTTCACCTGTTCATGAGATAAACTTATTTATTTGTATTCCTTAAGTTCAACTTATGTGTTGATTTAAGTGTGTCTTAAAAAGATGTGGGACTCTATTGTATCATCAGTGTGTGTTTCTTTGTAGAAAAAATATTTTTAAAGTGAAATATTGACATTAGAAAATGATCTTAAGCCCCGCCCACTGAAAACACTTTGTTGTTCTGGTCAAATATCAAGGTTTGTCACTGCACATCATCAATCTCAGAAGTCTCCACCCCCAAGGGACTCGTTGTATTAACAAAGCGGGGCGTGATTACAGCTGGCTAGAGGAGGAGTGAAGCCATTATTACGTCATAATAATAGTAGTGGTGTGTATTGGCGATATGATATGTATTACTATACAGGGTCAACGATACTCTATATCGTGAAACTGTAGTAACAAGTATATATGTGTAGTATTGTCAAGTACTTGACTCTGGTGTTGCAGTATTTACAGACCACCTGACTCTTGACGAAGTCGTAACTGATTTCATTTGTTTTCAAACCAGAATATGTCCAAAAGTCGGCACTAAGTCGACTGTATCCTCTCGTCCTCAGTCATCGCCAAACTCTCTCTGGAATTCAATGTTCATTTAGCTGTGTTGACCGCCGCAGAAGTTGAATATGTTGATAATAACTTATTTTAAAAATACATTTCCTCCTTTTAAAAAAGTCCATTATTACGTCATAATAGACTCTCGTAACCTCTTGTTCGCCCAGATTTCAGAGCAACTTTATAAAGTAATAAGTTGAAAACATGGTCATGATGAAGAACTTACTGCATCTTTGGAAACGAAGACTTCAACATTTACAACAAGCGAGTCAGAAAAGTTGTTTTTCTCTTTATATCTCTAGAGGTCACCTACCACTCTGACCAGATCCGTCTCACTTTTGTCCGGCTCTGGTTCTTGCAGATCAAAAGAACGTCTACGAGGAAGTGAAATAAAAAAAGATTGAAATAAGTGATGAAGTGAGTAACGTGTTATTAGGTGTGAACATCATACTTGGTGCAGTCGCTGCAGAGAGACGTGAGGAAGATGGAGATGATGACGAGGCCGATGATGAAGAAAGCGACTCCTGACGACGACAACAAGGAGTCTGCAGCCTCTACTCCCACCGCCGCCATGACAGGCTGGATGGAAAGAAGACTCCTAAGAAAGAAGAGAACGGTGAGTCCTTAACATGCACATGTACAAGTCGTTTATACGTAGAAAAACATTCTTAAATATACATCCAAACATGCAGAGTAGCTGTGTGTGTTTGGGCAAGAATCTGATGATATGATACGTATCACGATACAGGTTCAATGATACGATATATTGTGATACTGTAGGGACAAGAATATTTGTAGTATTGTCGAGTACTTGACTCTTTACATGACAAAGTTGTAATTGCTTTTATTTGCTTTTAAAACTAAAATATGTCCAAATATCAGCTGGAGTCGACTGTATCCTATTGTCCTCAGTCATTGCCAAAACTGTCCATTGTAGTGATGTGTCAATGAAGCTTCATGAAGCAGCTTCAAAATCTCCTGAGTCCACTAGATGTCACTCTTTTCTTTATAATCTATTGCTTTGAAAAGCTATTCTATTGAAACCTCACATCATTTTTAAGCCTAGGGCGCCCCCTACTGTCCTCTGAAGAATATGACACTGTTTCATGAAGCTTTATCGACACATCACTACCACAGAGAGTTTGGCAATGACTGAGGACAAGAGGATACAGTCGAATCCAGCAGCTCAGTTACTTTTCATGTAAAGAGTCAAGTACTCGACAATACTACAAATATTCTTGTTAGTGACGTGTCGATGAAGTTTCATGAAACAGTGTCATTATTTCCTGAGTCCAGTAGATGTCACTCTTTGCTCTATACTTTATTGCTTTCAAAAGCTATTAAGATGAGGGCGCCCCCTACTGTCCTCTGATAAATATGACACTGTTTCATGAAGCTTCATCGACACATCACTTACAAGAATATTTGTAATAGTTTTGTGGAGTACTTGACTCTTAACATGAAAAGTCGTAACTGCTTTCACTTGTTTTCAAATGAAAATATGTATGTATAAAACATAAGCTTTGAAAGCTGCTAGAGTCGACTGTATCCTCTTGTCCTCAGTCATCGTCAAGCTCTCAATCTTCATTAAGCTGCGTAGGACGTTTTTACTGCTGCCATCTGGAGACGGAAAGTTTAATTGCAACATAAAAATCTACATATATGTATATCTTAAAAATATTTTTGAACTATAAACATACAATGTTTACAACGGTAACACATGGAAATATGATTTGCACTGGATAATTATCGCGATATATTCTTATTTTCTTGAACCTCAATCCTCAGTTCTATAAAAGATCCAATGATATTTCTATTTGACTTCAGCTGGAGGCTGTTTGATCTCTTTCAGGACATGAGTTTCAAATGTGTCGCGGCCAAAGTTAGCCTGAAACTCAATAAATATGTGCAAAATAAACGGCACCCACTGTTCGTGTTGACCAATGGAATCTTCTTAATTCATATATAAATCTTCTTATTTTTGGTATATCTTCTTAATTTATATATATCTTCTTAATTTATATATATCTTCTTAATTTATATATATCCTCTTTATTTATATACAGTATATCTTCTTAATTCATATATAAATCTTCTTATTTTTGATATATCTTCTTTATTTAAATATATCTTCTTAATTTATATATATCTTCTTAAATCATATATATATCTTCTTAATTTATATATATCCTCTTTATTTATATATATCTTCTTAATTAATATGTATATCTTCTTAATATATATATATATCTTCTCAATTTATATATATCCTCTTTATTTATATATATCTCCTTAATTCATATATATATCTTCTTAATTTATATATATCCTCTTAATTTATATACAATATATCTTCTTAATTAATATGTATATCTTTTTAATTTATATATATCTTCTTAATTTATACATATCTTCTTAATTGATATACTGTATATCTTCTTCATTTATATATATCTTCTTCATTTATATATGTATCTTCTTAATTTATACATATCTTCTTAATTCATATATATATTCTTAATTAATATGTATATCTTCTTAATTCATATATATCTTCTTATTTTATACATATCTTCTTAATTTATATATATCTTCTTAATTTATATAAATCTTCTTAATTTATATACAGTATATCTTCTTAATTTATATATATCTTCTTAATTTATATATATCTTCTTAATTCATATATATCTTCTTAATTAATATGTATATCTTCTTAATTTATATACATCTTCTTTATTTATACATATCTTCTTAATTTATATATATCTTCTTAATTTATATAAATCTTCTTCATTTATATACTGTATATCTTCTTAATTTATATATATCTTCTTAATTTATACATATCTTCTTAATTTATATATATCTTCTTAATTTATACATATCTTCTTAATTTATATACTGTATATCTTCTTAATTTATATATATCTTCTTAATTTATATATATCTTCTTAATTTATACATATCTTCTTAATTCATATATATCTTCTTAATTAATATGTATATCTTCTTAATTTATATATATCTTCTTAATTTATACATATCTTCTTAATTTATATATATCTTCTTAATTAATATACATCTTCTTCATTTATATACAGTATATCTTCTTAATTTATATATATCTTCTTAATTTATATATATCTTCTTAATTCATATATATCTTCTTAATTAATATGTATATCTTCTTAATTTATATATATCTTCTTAATTTATATATATCTTCTTAGTTCATATATATCTTCTTAAATTATTTATATATCTTCTTAATGTATTTATATATAAATGGATCAGCATTTGTTTAACGATCCATATTACAGCCCTTCACACACACATACACGATACATTTGTTTCTGACGTGAATCCGTTGCACAAACAGATTCCTGTCAATCAACAGAGGACACCAGCGAAATCTCAACTGTCCACGAGTCAATATTGAACCAAAGGGAAACCTTCTGCTAGACGAGGCAGCTTTACATCCATGATGAGCTTTATGACACGTTTAATTAAAGTCTTTTCCAAAGAGCCCTTGAGCAAAATAAAACTCATGTAAGACGCCCCGAAAACACGTTGATGAACAACAACAAGGCATGTTGTCGGAGTGACGGACATCCATCACTCTGTTGTCGGCAACCTTATGTTCGAATCCCTTTAGATCTCTGACACGACGGTTAGTCCTTAACATGCACATGTACTTGTGATACGTGTAAAAACATTCTTGGATATACGTCCGAATATGCACAGTAGTGGTGTATATTGGCGATATGATATGTATTACTATACACGGTCAAGGATACTCTATATCGTGAAACTGTAGTAACGAGGATATATGTGTATTATTGTCAAGTACTTGACTCTGGTGTTGTAGTATTTACAGACCAAATGACTCTTGACGAAGTCGTAACTGCTTTCATTTGTTTTGAAATATGTCCAAACATCAGCTTTAAAAGCTGCTGGAGTCACTGTATCCTCTCGTCCTCAGTCATCAGCAGGATCTTTTATTTTTTAGGTTTAAAGTTTCTTTACCTGGATCCAAAATAATTTTCCTTGTCCTAAATGTATTTTCCCCAGAGAATGTCTTTCTTATGAAAGTGTTGCAAATATGGATGTGTAGTATCTAGAATCTGGCAATAGAGTGTCACGATACAGTGTATTATGATACTGTAGTAACAAGAGGATATATTTGTAGTATTGTTGAGTACTTGACTCTGGTGTTGCAGAATTTACAGACCACATGACTCTTGACGAAGTCGTAACTGCTTTCATTTGTTTTGAAATATGTCCAAACATCAGCTTTATTAGCTGCTGGAGTAACTGTATCCTCTCGTCCTCAGTCATCACCAGGATCTTTTATTTTTTAGGTTTAAAGTTTCTTTACCTGGATCCAAAATAATTTTCCTTGTCCTAAATGTATTTTCCCCAGATCATTTCTTTCTTATGAAAGTGTTGCAAATATGGATGTGTAGTATCTAGAATCTGGTAATAGAGTGTCACGATACAGTGTATTATGATAATGTAGTAACAAGGATATATGTGTAGTATTGTCGAGTACTTGACTCTGGTGTTGCAGAATTTACAGACCACATGACTCTTGGCGAAGTTGTAACTGTTTTCGTTTTTGTTTTCAAACCAGAATATGTCCAAAAAAATCAGCTTTAAGTCGACTGTATCCTCTCGTCCTCAGTCATCGCCAAACTCTCTCTGGAATTCAATGTTCATTTAGCTACGTGTTGACCGCCGCGGAAGTTTAATATGTTGATTATAACTTATTTTAAAAATACCTTTTTCTCTATTTCAAATTCTTATGTAGTACAATATTTACTTTTAAAATTGTTAAGTGATATTACCGACAGTTTGCGCAGTTTTTACGACTTTTATGAATTTACGAATTTAAGTAGTTGCTTTAAATAACCTCAAGACTAGTTATAAGTTAGCGAGGAATCGTCAGTTGCGTCAGGAAGTAAACCTACCAGGTCAAAGTGAGTCCGCGGCTCCGTGAGTGAAGTGCTGAGACCCGAGCGTGACGACGGTGTGTTCAGGTTCAGTTGGTTTGTTTCTTAAACGTTTGCTCATGGACTCGTGAACAAACACAAAGTCATGGAGACGTTTTAAAGAAACACACACACCTTGAATCAGCTCCAGAGGATGGAGCTAGTTTTTGTTGTTGTTATTATGTCGGAATTACTGGAAGAAAATACAACAATATTTATTATTTAATCATTAAAATAAAAATAATTTACTCTTTGGTTTCATCGCTCTTACACCTTCATCCCTCTTTTTTTTTATTTCAAAATATGTTGAACGTAGCAAAGATAAAGTTCAGATTCCTTCAAATTTTTTGGTATTTTCTGTTTTCTTTTTATTCTATTTCTTCTTTCCTTCAATTGATCCTTTTTTCTTTTTCAATCCCATCATTCAAACTTCTTTATTCCGCTCCTTTCTTCTTGCTTTCTCTCCTGCTTGATTCTGTCTTGTTTTGCTTTCCTTCCTTTTTCCGTCACTCGTTCTTTCTTTCTCATTTTCATTTATTTTTCCCCTCGATTTTTCCATCAGTTCTTTCTTTCTTTTGTCTTGTCTTTATTGTTGTTGTTTACCTCCTCTTCCTTCCATCCGATTTCCTCTCTTTTTCCCCCTTCCTTCTTTCTTTCCTACCTTCATTCCCTCGTTCCATTCTTCCTTTGTGTCTTTCTCTTTTTCATTTATTTTCCCCCTCAATTTTTCTATCAGTTCTTTCTTTCTTTTGTCTTGATACCCTTTTTTTCTTCCACCCTTCCTCACCTTTTTTTCAGTCTTTATGTTGTTTACCTCCATTTTTTTCCTCTTCCTTCCATCCAATTTCCTCTCTTTTTTCCCCTTCATTCTGTCTTTCCTACCTTCATTCCCTTGTTCCTTTCTTCCTTTGTTGTCCTCAAACCTTTACCTCCTTCCTTCTTTCTCCATAACCTTTTAATTATTTTTCTTTTCCCTCCATTCTTCCGCCCTTCCCCCCTTCCTCCATGTCCTCTCTCCCTTGCCTTCCAATCACCCTCTCCATCATTTAATTACTTCTCTCCTCCTCCCGTCTGTTCCTTCCTTCATCCCTTTCTTAATTTATCTTCTTCTTCATTTATTTTTTACCTTCTATTCCACAGTGTTTGTCTTTTGTCACCCGTTTTCTGTCTTGATGCCGTTTCCTATTTTTATTTGTTGTTGTTGCTTCATAGAGTTTTATTGAGTCATGTGACCTACATCAGCTCTAGTAGTTAAGTATATATGTTTAAGTAAATGGTTCGGAAATATTAACTAGGTTAAAACAGGATTAATTACTTTCTGGTAAATAAAAAAAAAACACTCAAAAATGTAACACAACTCATGATAATGTTGCCAGTTGTGTTTAGTGTTAATTCTAAATAAAATAAAAAAGTCTGAATCCTGAGTCAGATACTTTTTGTTATTTATTAATTTTCGGTCTCCAGGGCGTGTAGGTTTCAGTGCCTGTGGATCGACGGCGATGTTGATCCTGGTCGTTTATAACTGTGAGCTCAAGACTCGACGCTGATAAGATTGTTGAACTGAAACTGGAACATTATTATCAGCGGCTCCGCCCGATGAACGAGCACCGGCCGAGCGTGACCGGCGGTGTTATTGGATGGAAAATGACGACGTGAATGAGTGACAGGATGAGTGACAGGATGAGTGACAGGATGAGTGACAGGATGAAGGTTTTTTTATGAACGGAAGCAAGAAAAATCAACAGCTTTATTTCGTGAAACTCAAATAATTAGAGTCGAAAACATGGACGTTCAACCAGTAATTCAGGAAACGAGAGCCTGAGGACAGTCGAGCAAACATACACAAAGTAAATGATGTTCGATCAAAAAGTCATCTTAAGAACTGTAAACACACACACACACACATACCTGGATGTCATTACACAATGGCGCACACATGACTACACAAGGCTAGGTGTTGCCGCGATAGATTATGATGTACACAAATAGAAAGACACACCAACGCCTTGTTAGCTTTAATAACTACATCTGAGATAAGAAAGATAAACATTGTTCACACAGAAGTGTAGTTCCCACACACCTACACAATGATGACACACACGCAGGCAGACACAGGCACACACACATACGCATACACACACATACACACACACACACAGACATACCCAGACACACACACAAAAAGACTCACAGATACACAGAAACACACCTACACATGTAGGCAGACACACACCTACACACACAGAAACCACCACATACACAGACACACACACATACTTACAAACGCAGGCAGACACACAGCTACACACACACAGACACACATAGAAGCACCCACACACATACGGATGCGCACACACTCAAACGCAAACCACCACATACACATAGAAACACAAACCAACACGGACACACACAGCCTCACAGACACATGCAAAATCACACGCACTCAGACACACACAAACATGTAAACATATACAGGCACACAGACGCACACATAGACACAAACACAAACACACACACAGACACACACCAACCCACACATGCGTACAAGCACACACGGACGGACATGCACACAGACACACACCCAGAGACAAAAACACACAGACACACATGCATGCGTACAAGCGCACACACAGACACTGACACACTAACACACTTTCATAGACACAGACACACAGATGCACATACACACACACACTCACAGACAAACACACCTACACACACCTACACACACATGCACATACACACACACATTCATAGACACAGACACAAACATAGAGACACAAACACACACACACACACATTCATAGACACAGACACACAGATGCACATACACACACTCTGACACACTAACACACATTCATAGACACAGACACACACATAGAGACACAAACACACACACACACACACACACACTGACACACATTCATAGACACAGACACACAGATGCACATACACACACACATTCACAGACACACTAACACACATTCATAGACACAGACACACAGATGCACATACACACACACTGACACACTAACACACATTCATAGACACAGACACACACATAGAGACACAAACACACATACACAAACACAGTGACACACTAACACACATTCATAGACACAGACACACACATAGTGAAACAAACACACACACACTGACACACTAACACACATTCATAGAAAACAGACACACATATATAGAGACACAAACACACACACATAATAATAATAATAATAATGTCTATTTATATAGCGCCTTTCTAGACCAGGGACACATTCATAGACACACACACACAGATGCACATACACACACACACTCACTGACACACTAACACACATTCATAGACACAGACACACACATAGAGACACAAACACACACACACACACACACACACACTGACACACTAACACACATTCATAGACACAGACACACAGATGCATATACACACTCACAAACAAACACACACACACACACACCTACACACACACTCACAGACAAACATAGCTACACAAACACACACACACGTGGTCATCGGTGACCTCTCTTCACTGGAGCTACGACCCTCTCGCTCATGTGTGTTGCTGTCATCACACAGCAGAGAGTGACACACACGAAGGACACACACACCAGCAGGATCCTCTCTTCCCCGAACGTCCGCACCATCGCCGGCCGCCTGGCCAGGAAGTCCTCGAACAGCGCCTCCTGCTGGGCCAGCGTGCAGAGGGCCAGCAGGACGTGGAACAGCTGGTGGCCGTGGCCGACGATGTCGTAGCGTCCGGGGGAGAAGCGCTCGGGGACGGGGCAGGAGAAGAAGAAGGCGGACAGCGAGAATAGCACCACCTGGTGGAGACACGTCGGAATCATTAAAGTGTGTTTAAAGGGAATCACATGTTGTTAATGTTTATGTATTTCCTCATCATGTTTTGAACTTATTACTTTATAAATTTGCTCTGAAATCTGGGCGAACGAGAGGTTACGAGAGTCCATTATGATGTAATAATGGCTTCACTCCTCCTCCAGCCAGCTGAAATCATGCCCCGCTTTGTTTATACAACGAGTCCCTTGAAGGTTAGAGACTTACGGGATTGATGATGCGCGGCGACAAACCTTGATGTTTGACCAATCACAACAAAGTGGGCGTGGTTACTGTAAACAAGATTGTATCTCCAGAAAAAAAAGAGTTTTCAGTGGGCGGGGCTTAAGATCATTTTCTAATGTCAATATTTCCATTTCGAAGAGAGTTTTTTTTAAACAGAACCTGATGATACAATAGAGTCACAACATCTGTTTAAAACACACTTAAATCAACACCAGCCAGCTGTAATATGCCCCGCTTTGTTTATACAACGAGTCCCTTGGAGGTGGAGACTTCCGGGATTGTGTTTGCAGAGCAGAGTGGGCGTGGTTAAGGTGAGCAAGATATTTCAGTGGGCGGGGCTTGACGGTATCTACCTGCAGCAGGTGGAGTGGCATGGCGGGGCTGCTGGTCCAGTCGTGTGCGCAGAGACGGTGGACGACCGGGCTGATGTCCAGGAGGTAGGCCACGCCCATCGGCCCGACCTGGCACAGCTTCCTGGAAAGCGGGTACGGACGCTGGAAGCGCAGTTTGGCGTAACAGCAGGCGGCGCAGGAGAGCCAGGCGAGCGACGCCGAGGCCGGGAGGAAGACCTGCAGCGACGTTCAGGGGGTTCGTCAACCTACGGTCGTTAGTACCGGTGTAGGTACAATATCGTCCCCCCTACAATATCGTCCCTCCTACAATATCGTCCCTCCTACAATATCGTCCCCCCTACAATATCGTCCCTCCTACAATATCGTCCCCCCTACAATATCGTCCCTCCTACAATATCGTCCCCCCTACAATATCGTCCCCCCTACAATATCGTCCCCCCTACAATATCGTCCCTCCTACAATATCGTCCCCCCTACAATATCGTCCCCCCTACAATATTGTCCCCCGACTTCCTACGTGATGACGTCACACACTGCATATGCGAACGTCTCTTTAAAATAATTTTTATGGGTTAAAGAAACGTCAACAGAACGTTTACATGATCATTTTTACCACATAAAACATCTATATTGACAAGAAGACAATCTTCGTCAACATAATCACTTTCTTTCATTTCCTGGTCTGACGATCATGTGACTTTGACACCAACAGGAAGTGTCCGCGCTACATGTGACGAAGCCGCTGATTGGCTGAAGCTGTTTTACTAATAACAAACATGTAAACTACAAACATTCGAGTTCCAAAATAATTCACTTCACTACAATATCGTCCCCCCTACAATTTTGTCCCCCCACTTCCTACGTGATGACGTCACACACTGCATATGCAAACGTCTCTCTAAAATATTTTTTATGGGTTAAAGAAACGTCAACAGAACGTTTACATGATACTTTTTACCACATAAAACATTTATATTGACAAAAAGACGATGTTCGTCAACATAATCACTTTCTGTTCTTTCATCTCCTGGTCTGACGATCATGTGACTTTGACACCAACAGGAAGTGTCCTCGCTACATGTGACGAAGCTGCTGATTGGCTGAAGCTGTTTTACTAATAATAACGCACAACTGTACAATGAAATACAAACATTCGAGTTCCGAAGTAATTCGCTTATGTACGTTTAATGTACGTTTGGCTATTGCGGTATAACAATTTCCCGAAGGAGACCTCCTGAGGGATCAATAAAGTTTTACCTTACCTTTTACCTTAATAATTGATTTAAATCGGGAAAAAAAAATCGAAATGAAAACTAAATAATTACTGAGGTGTTTATGATCCGAACTAAAGACTAGGTAGAATAAGTTATTGAAAGAGGAATATTCTAACATTTTTGTTATTTGAAAAGCGAATTATTTCGGAACTCGAATGTTTGTATTTCATCGTACAGTTGTGCGTTAATATTAGTAAAACAGCTTCAGCCAATCAGCAGCTTCGTCACATGTAGCGCGGGCACTTCCTGTTGGTGTCAAAGTCACATGATCGTCAGACCAGGAAATAAAAGAAAGTTATTATGTTGACGAAGATCGTCTTTTTGTCAATATAAATATTTTATGTGGTAAAAAGTATCATGAAAACCTTCTGTTGAAGTTTCTTTAACCCATAAAAAATATTTTTAGGAGTAGTTTGCATATGCAGCGTGTGACGTCATCACGTAGGAAGTGGGGGGACAGAATATTGTACCTACACCGGCAGATTCGAGACCTTACGTGTATTTGTCCCAGAGTGCTTTGCCTCCACGCGGGGTCGGAGCTGTAGAGGTACAGCGCCAGAGAGCAGCCGTACTGGTAGACCGCTACGCCCACGTAGTCCAGGAAGAAGAGCGAGTAGTGAGCCCGTTCTGAGTGCGACTGGAGCAGGTGGGCTGAAGCGCTGGGACCACATGGAGGTTTTCGAGGGAAGGATCATGTCGACTTTGATCTTAAAGTGATGGTTCACCCAAGACTTCACTCATTTTCTACTCACCCTCATGTCGACTAATGTTGGGATTATCTTCAGAGTAATCTGTTCTTTTTAGAGTTATAGACAAAAATGTTTGTTCATTTTAATGTAGCGACTGGAGCTCAGTTGTCTTCGTCTTCATCTTCATCCAAAAAGACACTTAAAAACATCCAAATACCTTTATACTGCTCGTCTGTAACGTCCATCTTGGATTGAAACCTCGACATGAGAAGAATTGTTCATGAAAAACTTAAACAAGTCTATATTTTACGCTCTGTTGTGGCAGTTATAGGAGGTCTATAAACCAGAAGTACTCCAGGTAAATATCGCGATCGATACAGTAGGCTTTACGTTCTCTGGAAACGCTTGCGATATTTACCCAATATTTACCGTTAAAGTTAACGTTAAAGTTAAAAATGTTTGTTCATTTTAATGTAGCGACTGGAGCTCAGTTGTCTTCGTCTTCTGGTTCCAGTCCGTGGTGTCAGATTGTAGTCATTCCTATACTGGTAAGGTTGAAAGTTCACTGGTGATAGTTCACCCAATATTCAAATAAAATTCATTTTCTGCTCACCCTCATGTCGACTATTATTGGGATTATTTTATATAGTAATCTGTTCTTTTTAGAGTTATAGACAAAATGTTTGTTCATTTTAATGTAGCGACTGGAGCTCAGTTGTCTTCGTCTTCATCTTCGACACTTAAAAACATCCAAATACCTCCATCTTTCCAAATTTGAATTCCGGGTGAACCATCACTTTAAAGACGGATGTCTTACCTACAGGTCAGATATGCGATGGCGGAGAAAACGTAGAGGATCAACGGCAGCGATGAGACGTCCAAAGAAAACCCCTGACCCTCAGGACCCTGCAGCCGCAACCCCAGGACACCCTGCGGGTAATCAGAGGTATTACGAGAATCGCCTCACGGTGACTTCACATGGTCTTCTACCCCTCCTCGGAAGACGGCGAACGCCAGGAAGCGCGTTGCGATCCAGACGGCGGCCAGCAGGTGGCTCCACACGTTGACCGTCTCGTTGTGCAGCTGGAAGAGACTGAGGACGTAGCGGCGCCACGACTGGCCGACGGGACGGTACCCCGAGAGGATGTGGGGTTCGCGGAACAGAGGCGGGACTTCCACGTCCCGCACCGTCGGCGGCAGAGACGGGAGGAGGCTGCCAAGGACCGGGAGGAGGGTGAGGCATATCTGGGGAGGGGTGAAGGACACCTGGACCATGACAGTGGCTTCCTCTGCTGAGAGAACAAAACGTGGTGATGGTGCTGACGAGGCTTCATGACGCAGTGACATGTTGTTTAGACGTCAGTAGGGGGCGCCATCAGTTTAAAACAATCCACAAACCTGCACTGCATCAGTGTCTGGCTCATGGTTTTGGTTTGGTGGCACATAATAATGGCTTTGCCGCCCAGTCAAACGATGTGTATTAAGTTTAGTTTATTTAATTTGCTTTTATTTGAACAGATACGACGATCTATGAGACCGATTCCATATTCAGACAGACCATTTCTTTACTCTTGATGGATCTACTGACTTTTTCAAGAAACATCTTAAGACATTTTTATTTGTTCAGGCTTTTCCTTGATTTTCTGGAACTCCTGTGTTGTTCTCAGTATTATCTTGACCTTTAAAATATATACTTTATTGAATATTGTTTTGATTGTTTAAGCGCTTTGTGACCCTGGTCTGGAAAAGCGCTATATAAATAAAATTGACTTACTTACTTACATTTTTTAGCTAGCTATAAATGCTAATTCTGAATGTAACTATTTTCGTTTACTTCGTCTGTTTTGAGGCCAGTGATGTCACTGGTGTGTGGACATGTTTCGCATCGATGGGAAAGTTCTGAGATAAAGTATATTATCAAATGTACTTAACCATTTATTTTAAATATAATCTTAAAGGTGGTATGTTGGACACACAGCGCGATAGCCTCACAGGAGGAGGTTGCCGGTTCACTTCATGGTCAGAGGGAGTCCACTTGTGTGGAGTTTGTATGTTCTCCCCATGTTCCTTGGTTTACTCCGGGCACTCCGGTTTCCTCCCACAGTCCAAAAACATACAGAGGTCGATTGAGAACATGGCGAAATGGTCTGTAGGTATGAGTTTTTGTGTGAATGGTTGTGTGTCTTTGTGTGCCCTTCGACACACTGGCATCCTGTCCAGGGTGTCCCCCGCCTCTCGCCCGAAGAAACCGGGACAGACCCCATGACCCCCATAAGGGATAAGGCGACATAGAAAGAGAGAAATGGTTGTATGTTTTCATCACCATTTGTGTAAGAAAGGTATGTGGTGGTATTTCTTGCCAGGTCTCCGAAGGTCTAAACACCAGCCCCTGACCTTGAGTATAACAACTCACTCGAGCTTGTTTTTTTGTTGAAAATCTTCAGAGAAAGAGAAAAACGAACTAACAGCTCTGTGCTTCAAAAAAATTTTTTTTAGAAAGACATGTAAACTCTGTCTTACTCTCCCTTTTATACAAGTAAAATGTGTGACTTCGAACCAGATCTGATTCCTAACCTTGCAACATGTAGTAGGGTTTTTGTTGGATATCTACTGTGGTACTTTAACGTCTGTATCACCATGTTTGGTGCTGTTACAAGTGTGTAATACACAAGTGTGTTACTGTTGCAAAATGTAAATACAGTGTTAGATAGTATTGCTGTATAAAGTACCACCTTTCTTGGGTTATTTAGGTTTTATCGAAGAGTAAACTTCACGAGGTTCAGAGTCAAAAACCTTTGGACAAAAATGATCCTCAACAAGAAAACGTACTCACATAATCTGCGTTTCTTCAGGGAAGAAGTTGCGTCGAGCAGATGCATCCAGTTTGTTTTTGTTAAAACATTTCTGAGCGAACGTCCGAGAGCAAAACCGTCCAGTCTGGTCTCAGTCCAACCGCAAGTCCACACAATGTGCTCTTGTTGGACTCATTAGAGCAGATCTCGGCCCCAAAATGAATCTTTGCTGAGGATTTAAGTCGTCATGAGACCAGCTCCGGCCACACATGCAGCATTGTTCTGGTTTTTAACCTAAATACTGTTCTTCCAATTAGCCTTTAAATTCGTTAAGAAAAATGTCCCTGATACATTTTGAATATTTTATTGTTTATTGATGCGTGTTTTTACAAGTGAATTTAACAAATTGAAATAAATAAACCCATTAGAAGTATTTTTTTTATTTATTTTGAGAAAAGAAAATACATAATTGTGTCTAAAATCACTTGAAGTTTAATATTTTAAAAGTCTATTTGAATATTTTAAAATAAAAACTAGAAGTTTTCCTCTCCAAGATGCAGTAAGTTCTTCATCATGACCATGTTTTCAACTTATTACTTTATAAAGTTGCTCTGAAATCTGGGCGAAGGAGAGGTTACGAGAGTCTATTATGACATAATAATGGCTTCACTCAGCCAGCTGTGATCACGTCCCCGCTTTATTTATACAAGTCCCTTGGAGGTTGGAGACTTGTTCGATTGATGACGCGCGGTGACAAACCTCAATGTTTGAAAAAAGTGTTTTCAGTGGGCGGAGCTTAAGATCATTTTCTTATGTCAATATTTCAATGAAAAGAGAGTTTTGTACAAACACACACTGATGATACAATAGAGTCACACATCACAACAACACACACTTAAAGTTGATATTTTTCCAATTATTTTGAATTTATTTTTACAAAAAAATATACAATTTTGTCTCATTGATTTTCACTTTAAGTCTAAAATTATAAGTCAAATGCAATTAACAAAAAGGCAAATTCATACTGTATTTAAACACAATCAAAGGTTTAATTCCAAAATGGCTTCAGACAACCTAGCGGTGGAAGAAGAATGGATCCTATCTTACATTTGTAAATCAAGTTAAACATTTGTAAATCAAGTTAAACATTTGTAAATCAAGTTATGTATTTGTAAATCAAATTATACATTTGTAAATGAAGTTATACATTTGTAAATGGAGTTACACATTTGTAAATGAAGTTATACATTTGTAAATTAAATTATACATTTTTAAAAAAAGTTATACATTTGCCAATCAAGTTTAACATTTGTAAATCAAATTATACATTTGTAAATCAAGTTAAACATTTGTAAATCAAGTTAAACATTTGTAAATCAAGTTATGTATTTGTAAATCAAATTATACATTTGTAAATGAAGTTATACATTTGTAAATGGAGTTACACATTTGTAAATGAAGTTATACATTTGTAAATGGAGTTACACATTTGTAAATGAAGTTATACATTTGTAAATTAAATTATACATTTTTGAAAAAAAGTTATACATTTGCCAATCAAGTTTAACATTTGTAAATCAAATTATACATTTGTAAATCAAGTTAAACATTTCTAATCAAGTTATACATTTGTAAATTAAGTTATAGATTTCTAAATCAAGTTATACATTTGTAAATCAAGTTAAATATTTGTAAATGGAGTTACACATTTCTAAATCAAGTTATACATTTGTAAATTAAGTTATACATTTGTAAATTAAGTTATACATTTGTAAATCAAGTTTAACATTTGTAAATCAAGTTAAATATTTGTAAATGAATTTACACATTTCTAAATCAAGTTATACATTTGTAATTTAAGTTATACATTTGAAAATTAAGTTATACATTTTTAAATCAAGTTAAACATTTGTAAATGAATTTAAACATTTCTAACTCAAGTTATACATTTGTAAATTAAGTTATACATTTTTAAATCAAGTTACACATTTTCTGATCAAGTAACGCATTTGTAAACCTAGCTGCTGGATACTAACTGATCCGATCATGTTTCTCTGAGGCATCAATTTCTTGTGGTTTGGACTCGGACGCAGGTGCAGCCAACGGCCACCGACTGGTAGGACGCGGTGTAGCACGATCCCTCGGGGTTCTGGTTGAGAACCAACAGTAGCTGATAGATGGGAACAGAGTTGATTCTGTCCCTGAACTCGTCCAAACAATAAGTGCTGCTGCACTCGGCCTCCCAGAGGGTGGCCGGGATCCGAGTGGTCACCGTGGTCCAGCTGGAACAGAAAAACCCGGTCAGAGTGACGTCGAACAGAAAACCCTGTAGATGGTGAGACTCTCACCTCCACGTCCACGGAGACAAGGACCGGACGTGACTGTCACCTTTGAACTTTGAGTGGCCGACCGGGCCGATGGTCAGCGTGGAGTTGCATCCCGGAGGACGAGCGGGTTTGGTTTTCGAGGATAAAACACAAGTCACGCTGCAAAAGAGCTGAAGACACACAAGAGTGTAAACAGATAAAGAACATGTGGTTGAAACTAAATCATTCAAATTTCAGATTTGAATTAAGATTATTTTAACCCAAAAATACCAAACTGCTATAAAGTAAATTCTCTATTTTAAGTGACACATCAATGATTACTTTGAACAAACCATTATACAGCAAACACAATAAACTATCATTAAATAAACATTATATTTAATGTATTATATATTTGGTTGACATAAAGAAATAAACTAAAAGACTCGAGCAGTTGTTCTCACCAGCAGCAGGAACGCCGTCGACTTCATGTCGGGAGGAATCGCAGCCTCGTTCCCTTCGCTTCCACTTAAGTATCGGTTCGTTTACGAAACTGATGAAAGATCAGACTCGCTCGTCCCCCTTTGATGTAGGTCATGACCGAGATTTGATCTGGAACCAGTTTAGGACTTGAAAGGTGTGTACAAGTGTAAGCGGTCAGATGCACCAGTACAAGAGTAAAACTTCACACATGTTTAGATGAAAGGTTAAAAAAAGAAACGGTAAATGAAATCAATCAGTTTACAAAATATTTTGTACAAAAAGCAGAAATGTGTATTTTTTTTTTTTTAACTTTGGAAGAACTTTTTAATCTATAATTCTGTCTGTATTTCAAGATTTTTGCATATTTATTCTAAATTCAACATTTTTAAATCGATTACGCATTGGTTACACATTTATGTTAAATTACCCATTTGTAACTCGAGTTACCAATTTTTTAATTGAGTTATGCATTCATATATAAGTTACCTAGTTGAAAATGGAGTTACGCATTTTAAATTTAGGAACACATATTCAAATTTGTAAATCGAGTTACGCATTTCTGACTCTTTCAAGAAACATCTGAAGACGTTTTTATTTGTTCAGGCTTTTCCTTCATTTTCTGGAACTCCTGTTGTGTTATCAGTTTTATCTTGATCTTTTAAGTATATACTTTATTGAATATTGTCTTGATTGTTTAAGCGCTTTGTGACCCTGGTCTGGAAAAGCACTATACAAATTAAAATTACTTACTTACTTACTTACATTTGTAACTCGATTTATGCATTTGTAAGTAAGTAAGTAAGTAATTTTTATTTGTATAGCTCTTTTCCAGACCAGGGTCACAAAGCGCTTAAACAATCAAAACAATATTCAATAAAGTATACTGTATATTTTAAAGATCAAGATAAAACTGATAACACAACAGGAGTTCCAGATTATCAAAGGAAAAGCCTGAACAAATAAAAGTGTCTTCAGATGTTTCTTGAAGGAGTCAGTAGATCATCAAACACAGAGATGGTTCCAAATCTTAGGAGCAACAGTCTGGAAGGATTTCTCTCCTCTGGTCCTGAAGCGTGTTCAGGAACCATCAGTAGATTCTGATCCACAGACCTCAGAGCCCGAGCTGGGGTGTAAGTCTGGATCAGATCAGTGTTGTATTTACGCATTTGCAAAATCGAGTCATGCATTTGTTACATGAGTTACACATTTACAAATCATCTTACACATTTTTAAATCGAAATGCACTTTTTAAAATTGAGTTACGCATTTATATTTTAAATTACCCATTTGTAACTCGAGTTATCCGTTCACGCACATTTACAAATCAGCTTACACATTTTTAAATCAAGTTGTGCGTTTTTAAATCGAGTTACACATTTATATGTTAAATTACCCATTTGTAACTTGAGTTACCCATTTTTTAATTGAGTTACGCATTTATATATCAAGTTAACTATTTGTGAATAGAGTTACGCATTTTAAATCGAGGAACACATTTTCAAATTTGTAAATCAAGTTACGCATTTATATATCAAGTTAACTATTTGTGAATAGAGTTACGCATTTTAAATCGAGGAACACATTTTCAAATTTGTAAATCAAGTTACGCATTTATATATCAAGTTAACTATTTGTGAATAGAGTTACGCATTTTAAATCGAGGAACACATTTTCAAATTTGTAAATCAAGTTACGCATTTGCAACTTAAGTAACACATTTGTAACACAAATTTGTTAAACTATTTGTTTAACTATTTGTGAAGAGAGTTACTCATTTCTAGATTTAGTAACACATTATCAAATTTGTAAATCCAGTTACGCATTTGTAAATTAAGTAACACATTTTTAACTCGATTTAAACGTTTATAAATCGATTTACTCATTTGCAAAATCGAGTCATGAATTTGCAGTTCACGATACAAATACACATTTATAAAAACCTTTCTCGCAATTATAGCCCCACTAATAATATATTATTGTGTGTGAAATTTTACATTTTTAAAATGCATGAATTCTTGTCTAGGACATCAAAAAAACAATCGACTGAAATCTTCACAACTGAACATCAACTCTTTTATCAAAAAAAGAAAATCACCGTCAAGTGTAAGTAAGTAAGTTAGTAATATTTGTAGAGCGCTTTTCTAGACCAGGGTCACAAAGCACTTAAACAATCAAAACAATACAAAATATATGCCAAAAGGTCAAGACAGGAGTCTCAAGAGATCACGGAAAAGCTTGTGTCTATTTATACAAAAAAGGTCACGCAATACAAACACCAAAACCTAGAGACACACTGACACACAAACGTTAAACACAATGTCGTTACATGTAGGACAGAAATCTAAGAAAAAAGGAAAAACAAGCAAGTTCCTGTAATCTTCCTATGCCCATATAGGGAGTGTAACTTGGCTCCGCCCCTCAATGTTTCAAACTTCGGGTTGAAGGTCTGACCTGGTTTGGCAGGAAACCACAAAGAACTGGTGAAGAATCTGCTGATTGTTAGAGTCATGGTTTTACAGTAGAGAAGTGAAGCAAACGTTGAAAGAAAGTTAAGTTTGTTTTGATAAAATAATTATAAACGTCCATAGATTCTACTTCCATAAACTTCCCGTTACTTTGTCTTTACCAGCGAATTATGTTTCCAGGGACCACGAAGACCTTTCGTCCTATTAAAGACCTCCAGACATCAATGTCTGTCTAGAAACAAAACCACAACAAACCGTCTTCAGGAACTTTACGTCAGAGGAATTCTTCATCATCGTCACGGCTTTGACCGTCACTGATCGAGGAAGTATCTTGAAGTCTTCTTCTTCTTCATGATCATCTACTTGGGCTTCTTCTTCCTTGGAATACTGTCAATAAGAATATACAAAGTTTAATGATAAGATCTCATCTTCTATCTTCTACCGCATCATCTACTGGGATCGCCCTACATCGTCTAGCTCTTCCCACTGGGACCCCAAAGGCGTTCTCAGACCAGCTGAGAGACATGGTCTCTCCAACGTGTCCTGGGTCTACCTGGTCTACCGGGTGAGACATGTTCTGAACGCCAAGGAGGCGTCCTGGAGGCCTCCTAGTCGAGCCACCTCAACTGATTCCTTATCAACGTGGAGAAGCGGCAAATGTACTTGCTTCTAAGCCTATCTCTAAGAGAGAGTCAAGCCACCCTACCTAGGGAACTCATTTCTGCCACTTGCGCCCTTAGGATCCACCAACAGGTTTGGGGATTGTCACCATGACAGGCACTGACCACCTTGTGGCCACAACTGCAATCAGCTGCCCGGACATTTAAGGTACGAAACATGGCCCTTTCGGAAAGAATGTTCCCATAACTCACCCAGGAAATCGTTGAAGTTCTCTCCAGGACGGGAGTTGAAGGTTCTTCTGACAAGAGATTGTTCTAGGCGACACTCACAACCCGCATCTTCTCCAGAGCATCGAGCATTGAAGCCAACTCACCACCAGGTGGACAGCTCCGCTCCTCTCTTCACCCGAGTGTCAAAGACATGTTGTCGCAAGTCCAACAACACGACTATAAGTTGATACTAAACTAAGAGCTAGAGTGTTCAGGTGCCAAGTGCACATGTGGAAACCATTATACTTGTACATGGTGTTTATTAAAGTCCAATAATCAAGCATGATACAGCTTTCCTTCAGGTGGACCGCTCTTTCCAATCATGCCATCCAAAGTCTCACTGTCGTTGCCAACATCGGCATTACATTACCACGTTTTTGCTGATGACATCCAGCTCTACTGCTCATTTGATCCAACTGAGCCCCAGAGACAGTTTAGTCAATTGTTTGCTAGAAATCAAACAACGAGTGAAAACACTTTGTAGTTAAATGTTGACGAAACTGAAACTCTGGTGATTGCTCCTGATGATAAGGTTCCAGGGTTGAGTCAGTACTTGGATGACTTAGGTCAGTCTGTCAAACTGAGCCTGAGAAACCTGGGTGTTGTATCTGACGAAGACATGTCTCTTCAACACTGAAGAAAACTGACCAGAAACTGTTTCCTTCAACTGAGAAAAATGTCTAAATTTACGAATATGATGTCACAACATGATCTGGATCTTGTAATCCATGTGTTTGTGACTTCTCGTTTGGACTATTGTAACAGTTTATTTTGGTGTCTAAACAAGAAGGATCTGTCTCGCCTGCAGTTGATACAAAACTCTGCAGCGAGAATTCTGAGGCACTCTAGTAGAAGAACTCACATTCCTTCCGATCCTTGGAACTCTTCACTGGCTTCCAGTTTCTTTCAGGATCAACTTTAAAATTCTGGTTCTTACTTTCAGATCTATTCATGGTCAGACCTTCCATCAGTGATCTGATCCAGACTTACATCCCAGCTCGGGCTCTGAGGTCTGTGGATCAGAATCTACTGATGGTTCCTGAACACGGTTCAGGACCAGAGGAGAGAAATCCTTCCAGACTGTTGCTCCTAAGCTTTGGAACCATCTCTGTGTTTGATGATCTACTGACTCCTTCAAGAAACATCTCTGTGTTTGATGATCTACTGACTCCTGTGTTTTTCTTATGTGTCTTGATCTTTTAAAGTATATATTTTAACTGTGTATTGTTTTGATTGTTCAAGCGCTTTGTGACCCTGGTCTAGAAAGGCGCTACAAAAATAAATATTACTTACTTGAAATTGAACAGTTTGTGTGACTGCATGAGAACATTCAGAGTAAAATTCATGGTGTCAAAGTAATTCAACAGAGACTTTACAGATATTTATTCAGTATGTTTTTAAAGTGTGTTTTTCGATGAAGATGAAGACGAGTGAGCTCCAGTCGCTACATTAAAATGAACAAACATTTTTGTCTGACTCTCTCTATGTCTTATGTCTGCGCTCGAACTATCATGTTCATTGTAGGACGCCTGACATAACCTTCAATCTCTGATAAGCATCAGAAAAGTATCAGTTGTTATTTGTCAGTCTGGAACGAGATGATAATGAAGATGATAATCAGGTCAGACTGTGATGCTCTGGTGTAACGAAAAAAAAAACTTGAAAACCTCAATCTGGGTCAAAGAATCTTTGTCATCGCTCCACTGTGTTCATGAAGTATCTGATGCAGAATCTGATCTTCTGATAAGATTGTCGTTGCGGGGGATTTGACATTTAAGTGCAGATTGAATTGATAATGGCAGATGATGATTTGAGTCTAGATGGCATTTTTAAACTCTTGGGATTTGAAAGGTTACCTTGAAAACTCACCACTAAAGGGCAACTAATGTGAAAACTCAACTTCCCTGACTCATGTGGTGAATGTTGAAGTTTTCCTCAAGATACAGTAAGATCCTCATCATGACCATGTTTTCAACTTATTACTTTATAAAGTTGCTCTGAAATCTGGGCGAACGAGAGGTTACGAGAGTCCATTATGACGTAATAATGGCTTCACTCCTCCTCCAACCAGCTGTAATCACACCCTGCTTTGTTTACACAACGAGTCCCTTGGAGACTTCCTGGATTGATGACACGGGGTGACAAACCTCCATGTTTGACCAATCACAGCAGAGTGGGTGTGGTTATGGTCAACAAGATTGAATCTCCAGAATAACGGTGTTTTCAGTTGGCGGAGCTTAAGGTCATTTTCTAATGTCAATATTTCAGGCACTCATTGTTTAAACAAAGCGGGGCGTGATTACAGCTGGCTGGGGGCGGGGCTCAGGTTTTGTGGCCTTGGGATTGGGTCACTGCTTTTTGCGGATGCCGTGGTTCTGTTGGCCTCATGAGACCATGATCTTCAGCTCTCGCCGGAAAGGTTGGTGACTGAGTGTGGAGAGGCAGGGATGAGAATCAGCACCTCCAAAATCCGAAAAACAAGGTGCGGAGCCTTAGGAATGTGATGATGATGAATGATCGGGATGTGATCCCGCCCCGGGAGGAGTTTAAGTATCTCGGGTTCTTGTTCACGAGTGAGGAAAGAATGGAGGGTGAGTTTTTGTGGGGTTTTGTATTTTAGGGGTTGTATTTGTGTTTTATGCCTACAAGATGCCTTTCTGGTGAGGTGTTCAGGCATGTCCAGTCTGTAGGAGACCCCACGAGGTAGACCCAGGACAGGCTGGGGAGACTATGTCTCCCAGCTGGTTTTGGAACTAGCGAGTACGATTTAACTCTGAAGTAAGATTTGGTTCCGGTTGCATCTTTATACTAGGGATGTGTCGATGAAGCTTCATGAAACAGTGTCATTATTTCCTGAGTCCACTAGATGTCACTCTTTGCTCTATAATCTATTGATTTTAAAAGCTGTTCTATTGAAACCTCACATCATTTTCAAGCCAAGGCCGCCCCCTACTGTCTAAGAATATGACACTGTTTCATGAAGCTTCATCGACACATCAATAGTAAAAATTGCATTATTTAAAAAAAATTAAATAAATTAAAATCAAGACACAGTTCATGCTGTTAATAGTTGACTAGCGTATGTGTGAAGAGAAGAATCAATAATTAAATCAATAATTAAACATGATACACAAATCAATTGATCACCTATAGTAGTGGGTTCTAATGGTGACATCCTGTCACTCAAACCATCGACCCAGATGATAGTATAACGTGGACATCACTGACGGGAACTTTTTTAATGATTCAAACTTTTCTAATGTGGAACAAAGTGTAACCTCAAAGTCTTTTGGACTCTTGAAGTCATCTGTGAAAGTAGGTTTGTCCCATTTCGTCACGCTGACGACGCATGTGGTTTGTCAGGAGGAGGATCAAAGATACGATAAGTGTGTGACGTCACCGGGACTCAGACTCCACGCCACCATATATAGCGACGGAGAAATGGTTGAGAATCCAGAGTGGACCAGAACTGACGCCTAAGAATGTCCTTCATCAAAATGGTAAGACTGTGTTTGAGGAGGATATTTTTAGTTTTAAAAAGCCTGATTTATTTATTTATTTTAATTCTTATTTAATTGAATAAAAATACAATCGCTACGATACAAAATATTTAAACTATTTTTAAATCACCTTTATTATGAAAATGTTTTACAGATTTTTTTTTTGTTGTTTTTTATTTATTTCTCTGTGTTTTAGACTAAAGTGTATATTTATTCAATTATAACAGCTTTACTTCAGATTAAAACACCCAAGTTTTTTTGCTTTTACAAAATGCTTTTTTATAGTTATCTGACATTTAAAAAACATACTTCTCATTTAATTGAGTTAATATACAATCACTAGAATACAAAAAAAGAAGATTTAAAAGCCTGATTTTTGTATTTTTTAAAATTCTTATTTAATTGAATAAAAATACAATCTCTACGATACAAAATATTTATTCAATTTTTTAATTATTTTTATTATGAAAATGTGTGTATTTTCTTTACAGATTTTTAAATTGTATTATTTTTTTGTCTGTGTTTAAGAATAAAATGTATATTTTTTTCAATTATAACAGCTTTGCTTCAGAATAAAACACAAGTTTTTTTGCTTTTACAAATTCTTTTTTTTTTTAAGTTATGACATTTTAAAAACACAATTCTCGTTTAATTGAGTTAAAATACAATCACTACGATACAATAAATGTAGATTTAAAAGCATGATTTTTTATTTATTTAATTGAATAAAAATACAATCGCTAAGATACAAAATATTTAAACAATTTTTAAATTACTTTTATTATGAAAATGTGTGTATCTTTTGTGTATTTTCGGTTCTTATTATTATTTATATTTATATTATTTATATTTACAGTTTTTAAATTATTTTATAATGAACATTTGTGTTTCTTTACAGATTCAATTGTATTATTTATTTGTTTATGTTTTAGACTAAAATGTATATTTGTTTTTCAATTACAACAGCTTTACTTCAAAATAAAACAAAAGTTGTTATTCTTTTAAATAGGATTTAAAAAATGATTGTCTATCGTTTTAAAAACACAATTTCATTTTTAAATACAGTCAACATTCTTTCTTCTAACTTGACTAACTTTCAAAAACACAGGTGCTGATGCTGGCGGTGATGCTGGCCGTCAATCCAACTGTGGCGAGAAGATCCCGAAGAAAACGTTCCGTAGAAAAGCACGAGGCGATAAAAACGGTTCCTCTGCATCTGGATCTGGATTCTTTGGCTCCAGCAACAAACTCCCGGCCGCTGAACAAAGAGTCCATCTCACCCTGGACCTTCAGGTAAACATACTGTAATGACATCAGAACTGAAGAGAAGTTTGAAGATTATTGAAGTTAGAGTAGATAGTTATTTGTTGTTTTATGTATAAATTAAAGTCTGCTATCATTTTATTGTATTTTTTAAAAATCGTATCATTAATAAATAAAAGAGTTTAAACATTAACTGAAGCGATGACTGTTGAAAATAGCAATAGAGACGAAACTAAAAAAAAATTAAATTTAAAGTTTGTATCTGGAATAAAAATGTACTTTATGAACCACATGGGGTCACTGTGGTTCAATCCTGTCAATTTCCAAATCTTGCTTTTTTTTTTACTCCAAATTTAAAAACAAAATGAAAATAATTTCTGTTTCAAATCCTCTGATTTCTTCATGAAGCTTCAACACATCAGTAAAGAATATCTTTCCAAAGTGAAGCATTTATTGAACGTATACGTAAATAGATGGACATATATTTGTGTGAATGCTACTACAAATTCTACTACAACTTCTACTTCTACATCTATTACTAATTCTTATATTACTTCTAATACATATTTTACTTCTACTAATTCTACTACTACTTCTACTTCTACTTCTATTACTAATTATAATACTATTTCTACTTCTTATTTTACTTCTGCTACTACTTCTACTCCCACTACTTCTTCTACTACTTCTACTACTAATTTTACTTCTACTTCTTCTACGTCTACTTCTACTTCTACTTCTACTTCTACTTCTACTTCTATAACTAATTCTTATACTACTTCTAATACTTATTTTACTTCTACTAATTCTACTACTACTTCTACTTCTACTTCTATTAATAATTATTATACTATTTCTACTTCTTATTTTACTTCTGCTACTTCTACTCGCACTAATTCTTCTACTACTTCTGCTACTAATTGTACTACTTCTACAACTACTTCTACTTCTACTACTACTTCTACTCCCACTACTAATTATACTTCTCCTTCTTCCACTTCTACTACTCCCACTACTACTACTTATTCAATTTCTCATACTACCCCTACTTCTACTTCTAATTCTACTACATCTTATACTCCCACTACTATTAATACCTCTACTTCTTCTACTTCTACTACTTATTCTGCTTCTACTACTCATTATACTACTTCTACCACTAATTCTACTACTTCTTATACTCCCACTACTAATAATACTTCTACTTCTACTACTTCTACTATTACTTCTTCTACTTTGACTACTTCTACTACTACTTATTCTACTACTACTTCTACAACTTCTACTACTATTACTAATTCTACTACTTCTAATACTCCCACTACTAATAGATGGATAAACTTTATTGATACTACTACTAGTAGTACTTCTACTTCTACTTTTTTCTTCTTTTTCCTTTTCTTATTTTTTCTTCTTCCACACAGTTTTACTTTGAACACTAATACTTTCAAGTATTTCAGTTGACACGCTCAGCAGGTTCAGCTTCTGTTGTCTCTTGTCCACAGCACGACCTTTGACCCCTCCTTGTACCCGCCCTCCCTGTCCGAGGCGCACTGCGTGCTGCAGGGGTGCCTGGACGCGGACGGCGTGGAGGACCTGAACCTGGAGTCCAAACCCATCATGCGTCAGGTGTTCCTGCTGCGCCGGGTCCACGCGGCCAACAGCAGCCAGACCTACCACTACCGCCTGGAGTCCCGCCTCCTCGCCGTCGGCTGCACCTGCGTGGCGCCGTTAAAACTCCGACAGGACTGAATTATTTATTCATTTAAATATATATTTGTTTCAAATATACTATTGATGTCACCATTAGAACCCACTACTATAGGTGATCAATTGATTTGTGTTTAATTATTGATTGAATTATTGATTCTTCTCTTCACACATACGATAGTCAACTTTTAACAGAATGAACTGAGTCTTTATTTTATCTATTTATTGAAAGAAAATGTAATTTTTACTAATGATGTGTCGATGAAGCTTCATGAAACAGTGTCATATTTTTCAGAGGACAGTAGGGGGCGCCATCAGCTTAAAAATGATGTGAGGTCTCAATAGAATAGCTTTTCAAAGCAATAGATTATAGAGCAAAGAGTGACATCTAGTGGACTCAGGAAATAATGACACTGTTTCATGAAGCTTCATCGATACATCACTACTTTCTAGTGCTAATGGTTATTTATTGTTATTTAAAAATACTTTTTTTATCATAATTTAAAGAAAGACGAGGTTTGTAAAGTGTCACAGTTGTTATTTATTTAGATTTTAAAATAGAATGTGATTTCTGTACATTGTTATTCCTCTGTACTGATGCATAAACACAAATACACTGCTGTAAACACACTCGCTTGTCATTTATTCGTCTTCTTTTGAACTCGTCCTCGAGAATGGAAAAGAAAAAACATGTCGCCAAGCAACGGCAGCGAGTTTCCGGGGTAAAAAGCAACAACGATATTTGAAAAAGTTCGAGCGGCACACGAACACAGCAGGGGTCGGAGAGGTCATGTGATGGTTCATACATGTCGAAATGCACAGGAGCTGCCATTTTCTTTTTAGTGATGGTCGCTATGACAACGGGGCCGACGAGGTTGTATGATAACAAACTTTCCATTTTTATGTTCTTAAATTATTTGGATCTTACTTTCTTGAAGCGCCAATAGATGGCGCTATATGCTCGTAACAAACAAGTGCCTTCTGCATGAAACTTTAATTTTAACTAAATATTTGACCTGTGAAGACATTCTTGTGCTTAAAGAAAACTTTATATATATTAAAAAAAACAACAGAAACGTGTAGTGGTTAAATAAATTATACATGACTCGTAAAAAAAATGCAAAATAATACGATAGAATGATTAATATTTGTGCTTAATGTGGGTTAAAATGAACTTTAAATGGATGTATTGGGCAAGAAAAACAAGTATAATCAAAAATAGCATTAGAAAAGTATTGTTTATAATGATTTGAAGTTGCAAAAACAACATCAGATGATTTTTCGACAGCTCCTGTGCACGCTCGACCCACTTCTTCAACACCAGGGATCGTAAACACAACTTCTTGCTTCAACACAAACAAAAAAACGAACCAACAACAAATATTCTGAACGCCAGGGGGCGCTGTTACACACTCCACGTCCTGGTGTGGCTCCTGACTCTGCATCCATGGTGATGTTTTTTTTTTTGGTTGAACTCCTCTTGGAGAATCTCTCTCACAGTCATCGGCACTGTTGGCATGGCAACAAGCATGACCCCGGTGACCTTTTTTTTTGATTGATGAGCGAATATCCAGCATCGTCAAGTTTCAGCAGTTTTTTTGTTTGTTTTTTTAAAGTTTTATTTTCGTCTCCGTGAAAAGAGTCCCGGTGACCGAGCGCTCCAGGTTCGTCTCTTCTGTCCCTGACGGTCCGGGTCTCGGGTCCACAGCAGATCCTCTCGTCCGGCTGGTTTCACTCGCGGTTCTCTCGCTCCTCCAGAAAAAAGGCTTGCAAGTAAAGTTCAGCTTGTGTTGTGATCAGGCCATCAAGACACCTGCCGTGACAGAGCAATGAGTTAGTGTCGTGTCGGTGAAAAAGAAAACTTAAATCATAACAAAAAACTTGACTTCGACAATGTCTTATCACTCAAATATGATGATCAAATGATTATTTGTCCCAAAGTCTACATTAAGTTGTTGTAATATTCTGTGGGTCAATTAGTACAGTGAGCATGAAGAGTTAGTATGGACAGTTAGCATGAACCATTAGTATGAACCGTTAGTATGGGCAGGTAGCATGGAAAGTTAGTATGGAAAGTTAGCATGGACTGTTAACATGGGCTGTTAGCATGAACAGTCAGTATGGACAGTTAGCAGGGACATGAAGTATGGACAGTTAGCATGGGCAGTTAGCATGGACAGTTAGCATGGACAGTTAGCATGAACAGTCAGTATGGACAGTTAGCATGGGCAGCTAGTATGGACAGTTAGCATGAACAGTTAGCATGGACAGTTAGCATGAACAGTCAGTATGGACAGTTAGCATGAACCATTAGTATGAACCGTTAGTATGGGCAGGTAGCATGGAAAGTTAGTATGGAAAGTTAGCATGGACTGTTAACATGGGCTGTTAGCATGAACAGTCAGTATGGACAGTTAGCAGGGACATGAAGTATGGACAGTTAGCATGGGCAGTTAGCATGGACAGTTAGCATGGACAGTTAGCATGAACAGTCAGTATGGACAGTTAGCATGGGCAGCTAGTATGGACAGTTAGCATGAACAGTTAGCATGGACAGTTAGCATGAACAGTCAGTATGGACAGTTGGCATGGACAGTTAACATGGGCTGTTAGCATGAACAGTCAGTATGGACAGTTAGCATGGGCAGCTAGTATGGACAGTTAGCATGAACAGTTAGCATGGACAGTTAGCATGAACAGTCAGTATGGGCAATTAGCAGGGACATGAATTATGGACAGTTAGCATGGGCAGTTAGCATGGACAGTTAGTATGGACAGTTAGCATGGACAGTTAGCATGGGCTGTTAGCATGAACAGTCAGTATGGGCAGTTAGCATGGACATCAAGTATGGGCAGTTAGCATGAACAGTCAGAATGGATAGTTAGCATGGGCTGTTAGTATGAGCAGTCAGTATGGGCAGTTAGCATGGACATCAAGTATGGGCAGTTAGCATGAACAGTCAGTATGGGCAGTTAGCATGGACATCAAGTATGGGCAGTTAGCATGGACAGTCAGAATGGATAGTTAGCTTGGGCTGTTAGTATGAGCAGTCAGCATGGGCAGTTAGCATGGACAGTTAGCAACTTCACCTATTAGCTGTTAGCCTTTTAGCATCTTCTAAAAACAATCTTAAAATACAGACTTAAAAAAAAAAATTCCCAAACAATTCCTCACACGGAGGCTTCAATCCAAGAGGGACGTTACAGACGAACAGTATGAAGGTATTTGAATGTTTTTTTAACCAATGCGTTATCTCAGGGTCAGACAAGACAAGGGTTAAGTGAGTCCATTTCGACAAAAAGAACCAGTTTATTATCATGAAAAAAAATAGATATTGAATAGGTAAAGATAACATGTAGAAAGGTCTCGTGACACTTTATTTTGAAAATGATCATCTAGCTCAGCTCACCTCCAGCAGGTGTTTCCGTGAGGCGTTCAGGTTCACCGTCTGCTGCTCCTTCAGAGCGTCAGTCCGATGTTCCTGCCGTTCTTTGGTCTGAGCTTTCTGAGCGACTTCCCTCTCGTGCTCCCTTCGCTCCGCAAGGTGCTTCAGCAGTTCGGCCTCGTGCCACTAGAGGGAGACATAGGTTTAGATCCCGGTTGTTCAGCGTTTTCTTTAAATAATAATTATCAAACAGTGACTTCTGAGCATACAAAAGATCAAAATAAATATCTACAGTATATCTTTTTCCAGTTCAACACAAGCATTCAGCACTTCTTCAGAGAATATATTGTTTTAGCTTATAGCATGGACAGTTAGCATGGACAGTTAGCATGGGAAGTTAGTATAGGCAGCTAGTACGGACAGCTGGTATGGACCAAAAGCATGGACAGTTAGCATGGTCAGTTAGCATGGGAAGTTAGTACGGGCAGTTAGCATGGACAGCTGGTATGGACAGTTAGCATGGAAAGACAGTATGGACATTTAACATTGGGCGTTAGCATGGGCAGTTAGCCTAAACCGTTCACATGGACAATTAGCATGGGAAGTTAGTATGGAAAGTTAGCATGGCCAGCTAGTATGGACAATTAGCATGGGAAGTTAGTATGGAAAGTTAGCATGGCCAGCTAGTATTGACAATTAGCATGGGAAGTTAGTATGGACAGTTAGCATGGCCCGCTAGTATTGACAATTAGCATGGGAAGTTAGTATGGGTAGTTTGCATGCACAGCTGGAATGGACAGCTAGTACGAACAGTTAGCATGGACAGCTAACATGAAAAGTAAGTATGGGCAGTTAGCATGGACAGCTAGTATGGCCATTTAGTATAGACAGTTGGCATGGGAAGTTAGCATTGGCAATTAGCATGGACAGCTAGTATGGACACTTAAGAACTTCACTTTGTGGTGTTTTCGTTTTGATGTTGTTATTAAAAAGTTTGTCTGACATTTAAACATTTGTACGATATTGAACACTTGGTTGAATTTTTCATAATATGCGAAAAAAGGGACGGAATGTCATTTAATAATTAGATTTTCATCCACTTTGGACCACTTCAGATCAAAACCCCCCCTCAATCCAATACCCATCCAAAGAAAGAAGCGATGGACGTACCTTCCTCCGTTCCTGAGCGGCGTCCAGCTTCTTCTGGATCTCCTCCAGCGAGGGCTTGGGTTTGGGCGGCGTGATGGCTCTGAGCTCGGGGGCGCCGTCGAACGAGGGCGGCTTCAGGATGACCTCGAACGCCTGACCGCTCGACCTCTTGCTCAGCTCGATCACCTCCATGTCCCGGATGTTGCACAGGTTGAGGTCGACCACGCCTGACAAGAGAGAAAAGACACGTTCAGATGATCAAATCTTTAGGGTTTTTAGTGTATGTTTTACTTAATAAAGACATAAAAAAGAGGATCATTCTCACCATCTGTCTTGTCAGAGTTGGAGTCTCTAGGCTTGGGGCGAACGCAGGAGCAGAAAAGAGAGAACAGGGGAAGCTCCCTCATCTTCTCTTTGTAGGCTGCAAAACAAACGCACAACAACATCAGACACAAACTCCACGACAACATCGTGGATTCGCACAAAAGGTTTCGAGCGGAAAAATTCACCTGCGAGAGTCATTTTTTTGCAGCAGCTGTGGTTGTTCTGGTGAAGACACTGAAGGTGAGGTAGTTCCTGAGGACGCAACAGATGGAAAGTTATTAGATTACTGAGCGACAAATACACAAGTGTGGTTAGATTATTAATAGTGATGTGTCGGTGAAGCTTCATGAAACAGTGTCTTTATTTCCACTAGATGTCGCTCTTTGCTCTATAATCTATTTCTTTGAAAAGTTGTTCTATTGAAACCTCACATCACTTTTAAGCTGAGGGCGCCCCCTACTGTCCTATGAAAAATATGAAACCGTTTCATGAAGCTTCATCGACACACCACTAACAAATGCTAGTGATGTGTCGATGAAGCTTCATGAAACAGTGAATTATTTCCACTAGATGTCACTCTTTGCTCTATAATCTATTGCTTTGAAAAGTTATTATATTGAAACCTCACATCATTTTTTAAGCTGAGGGCGCCCCCTACTGTCCTCTGAAGAATATGACCCTGTTTCATGAAGCTTCATCGACACATCATTAATCTGAGTTAAGAAACCATCATTTAATCCAGATCCTTGTGAAGTAAATGAGGTTTCAAACTTGTGAACATGGACGAACACATGCATTTGCTGCACAAAAAGTTGATTTAAAATAATATAAATGTGTTTTTCAGATGTATTTTTAATTCTCTAATAAGTAAAAAAAAGCCTTGGATACATGTTCATTATTCTTATATAACTGGTAGAAGAAACAATAGCAATAAAGATGAATAACGTTGGAGTCAAACGTTGTATTTATGTTAAAAATCAACAGTAAAAGTCGCTCATGAAGCAAATCAACGCAGTTTTTAAAAACTAGTTTTTCATTTCAGTATAAACATAACGACGTAAACATATGAGTTCCTTCTGCGTTCAGATGAAAACAGTTTTAAAAAACTAGTTTTTCATTTCAGTATAAACGTAACAACGTAAACATATGAGTTCCTTCTGCGTTCAGATGAAAACAGTTTTTAAAAAACTCGTTTTTCATTTCAGTATAAACGTAACAACGTAAACATATGAGTTCCTTCTGCGTTCAGATGAAAACAAGCATCATGACGTCGTCGCTGAAGCAGCAGAGGTCGCGTCGGCGCTCATGAATAAAAGATGAGTTGCCGGGAGTAAAAAGATGATGTCATTGTTGCCAGTGAGAGCATCACCTGCTGCAGAGCTCGGCAGCTTCCAGAACATCACACAAATATAATGAACTCGTGACCCGAACACAACAGTGCAGTGATTTAAAAAGAAAAAAGAAAAAGAAAAATGAAAATTTCAATGGGAAGCGAATGCAAAAAAAAAGGATAAAATGTGTGATTAAAGTGGTGCAGACTCTACACTCGCACGTCAGATGAAGGAGGGATGAAATAAAAGAGAGAGAGAGAGAGAGAGAGAATAGTGTGAAGAGTTTCCACTCACCCTGCACTGAGGCTCTCGGCTCTTCTTCTCTGGGCTCTCGCTGAAGATCTGCAGCTCCAGCAGCATCAGCACCGAACAGCAGCAGCTGCATGACATCACCACGCAGCCTCGCCATTGGCCGGCCCGAGCAGCCGCGCTCCCATTGGTCGGCGGGATGCGAGGCTGGAGGAGGAGGACGGAGGAGTGAGGAGGACGAATTCTACCCAACACCCCATTTTATTTATTTATTTAGTTTTTTTTTGACATCCAGTCGCTTTTGGCTTCAGAAGTGAATTTCTTTCTGTATGAATTGTTTTTACAATATTATTTAATTTGTGTTATTTAAAAAAAAATGTAGAATAAATGTAAACAATGTGTTATCAATACAGATCTATATTTTTAACATTATATATTTTAAAAATTATATTTTCAAGAAAATGTTTACTTTTATTCAACACCTCATACTTCAAACTTGGTTTAATTCAAAATATTTAAAAAAAATCCACAAGATAATGAACAATAAAGTAAAATGGGTTTATAAAAAAAGAATAGTGTAGCAAATTAGTCAATTTAGTTTAGTTTGATTTTATGTTACTTAATTTAGTTTAAATTCATTTAATTTAGTTAAATTGTATTGAATTCTTTCTAATTTAATTTAATTTAATTTAATTTAGTTTAATGTAATTTTATTTGCTTCAGTTTAATTTATTTTATTTTAATTTAATTTAATTTTGTTTGATTTGATTTGATTTGAATTTAGTTTAGTTTAATTGAATAGAATTTTGTTCAATTTAATTTAGATTAATTTAATTTAGTTTATTTTGATTTATTTTTTGTTATTTAATTTAGTTAAGTTTAATTAAATTCATTTGAATTGATTTTAGATTAGTTAAGTTTAATTGAATTGAATTATGTTTAATTTATTTTATTAGAATAGAATTCTGTTTAATTTAAGGTTATTTTGTTGTATTCAGTTTTATTTATTTTTATGTAATATTGTACAGATGGTACATTTAGAGAGACATAGAAAGGAGAAATGCATAAATAAAATAATGTGCAAAAGCATAAATAAAATGGCAAAGATTAATTTAAAATATCTAATCTTTAATATTAACAATAAAAATATGTTCCAGGCGTCTTTTGATTTATAGTAAAAATGTTTTGATTCCGATATTTCTGAGACATTTTAATGTCCTTAACTTAACTTAACTTAACATAGCCCAGTTATGTGGATCCAGCTGATCCAGTTGGTTCTGGTTTGACGCTGGTGTAGAAAAATCCAGAAGCTAAATATACACACAAGTGTTACTCATCGTCCAGAACACATGAAGCTCCTTCTGTTTCTCCTCCATCTTAAAAAAATCTACGTCGAGACATGATGTCGACGTCTCTCATCAGAACCTGCATCATTAGGTACTCTGACCACATCACCCATGATGCACTGCAGCTCCAGAACACACCGTTCTCTTCCCGGCAGTGAAGCAGATGATGTCATGCAGCTGCAGTGTGTGTGTGTGTGTGTGTGTGTGTGTGTGTGTGTGTGTGTGTTGTGACAGCAGGCTGCAGAAACGAGGAGAGACGGTGAAGCCTGCACATCCCAACTCATGATGTCACCGGCAGCCAATCAGCTGCTGCGGAGGGAAGGCGTGCACACGCATCACATTAATACGACTGAAAATACTTGTAGGAAATCCAGTTAAAATGCTTAAAAAACAAATTTTATTCAATCATAATGACACAATATTGGTTGTTTACATCTATATACAAGTAAAAAGAAGAAAATAAAGCATAGATAAAGGACAATATTGTGAGGAATAAGATAATTAATGTGTAGATTAAGTAAAATAAAATGCTAAAGTATAGAAATAAGGAATAGAAATAGAGAAATAATTATTATTAAAAACAATATTTGTTCACCGAGGTGTTGACTGACAAGAATAAAAAATAGAATCTATTATTATTATTGTTAATAAGCTCCAGGTCCTTCAGAGGCTGCAGCAACAATGACATCATCCCTCACAGTGATGTCATCGTGGATGAGGTCACTGCACTGATAGAGAAAACGAGGAAACTGATGTTCACGGTAAGAGCAGCTCACTAGATAAATTATGAACGAGTGGACTCTTCTGATCTTCATCCTCTTCCTCTCTTGTTTTTTTTATTTCTGTTCGCCGTGATCGACTCTCGGCCAAGACTCTAGTGTGTCGGCGAGACGTCGTGACTGATTCTGTCTCCGGGTGGGCGAGCGAAGGGACGGCAGACAAGAGTGGGACGACAGTGACTCACTGCTGCCACTTTTATCCACATACACACACACACAAACACACCCACACACACACACAAACACCAAACACACACCCCCACACACAAACACCAAACACACACACACACACGAGAGTGTTGACGACAAATTGAGTTTCATGAACCTGATGTTACACCCTGAAGCTAGTAAGGTAAGATAAGAGTCACTGAGTCCTGAGGGGTCTCTTTCGGGAATTGTTGTTGGGAAAGTGATGTGTCGATGAAGCTTCATGAAACAGTATCATTATTTCCTGAGTCCACTAGATGTCACTCTTTGCTCTATAATCTATTGATTTGAAAAGCTTTTCTATTGAAACCTCACATCAGTTTTAATTTGAGGGCGCCCCCTACTGTCCTCTGAAGAATAAGACACTGTTTCATGAAGCTTCATCGACACATCACTACCTGAAGCCTCACTTGACTATTTCCCCCCCCCCATTTGTGTCCTTTATCATTTCTTGATTAATTAAGCTACACACAGTTTTGATCTAATTTCTAGTTATGTGTCGATGAAGCTTCATGAAGCAGTGTCATATACTTATGCAACCAAACCGGTGGCAGTAAACTCACCCCATAGCCGTGCGTGGTAAATCCCACCCTGTCATGACGCAATGACGTAATCCCAACCCCCGGCATGTTGAGTCATGAAAGTGTTTGTAAACAAGTCACCCACCAGGTGAAGTGCACCTTATAGTGTGGAAAATACTGTAGGTTCAATTGTAATAATATTAATAAGACACAAATAAATGATCAAATAACATAAAGATATCATTATGTTACACAAATGAGAAGTGATGTGTCGATGAGGCTTCATGAAACGGTGTCATATTTTTCAGAGGACAGTAGGGGGCGCCCTCATCTTTAAAATGATGTGAGGTTTCAATAGAATAGCTTTTCAAAGCAATAGATTATAGAGCAAAGAGTGACATCTAGTGGACTCAGGAAATAATGACACTGTTTCATGAAGCTTCATCGACACATCACTACAAAAAAGAAATAAAATACATTTAAGTGCAAAAAAGATGTTCCTTGATATAGAAAAAAATAGAAGAAATAATTTGAACTGTTTCCTGCTTTTCATTCATTCATTTTCCCTTTATCCCGTATGGAGGTCACAGGGAGACTGGAGTCTATCCCAGTTTCATAGGGCGAGAGGCAGGGGACACCCTGGACAGTCTGTCGCAGGACACACAAAGACAATGTTTGTAAAATGGGTTGATCAAAATGGAAGGATTCTAAAAAATCAGATTTTATCATTTTATCCTAGTTTTAATCTGGATCGAACCTTTAGTTTGTGTCGTTCAAAACATGTTATCAGGCTGGTGGTAAAACAAACAAAAAACAGGATATAATGATCCTAAAAGAAGGTGAGATTAAAAAGAATCCATTTTTAAATTTTTAAATTGTATTTATATTTTCAATTTGATTTGTTCTATCGTTGCAGTGATGAAGTAGATCAAGCAGACAGAGGTGAACAATTAACACGTTCAGTGTCGTTTAGTACAAATATATATTTTTTTAAATAACCAAAAAAATGAAAATTAAATATTTCTGTCTTTAGTAAATAATTCCAGTCAGTTCCTTATCCTGACAGATTGCCAGAGGTTGGTTTTAGCTTCGTCTTAAAAAAAAAAGAAACTTAACCCTTGTGTTATCTCTGGGTCACTGTGACCCGAAAACAAATGTGTTTGTGGTATCCCTTGTGTTGTCTCTGTGTCAAGGTGACCCGAAAACAAATGTGTTTAGATAGATAAAACTTTACTGATCCCTCTGGAGGTCTCTTTCGGGTAATTGTTTGTGGAATCGCTTGCATTATCTCAGGGTCAATATGACCAGGAGACCCGAAAACAAATGTGTTTGTGGCATCCCTTGTGTTGTCTCTGGGTCAAGGTGACCAGAAGGGCCGAAAACAAATGTGTTTAGATAGATACAACTTTATCGATCCCTCTGGAGGTCTCCTTCAGGTAATTGTTTGTGGAATCTCTTGCGTTATCTCGGGGTCAATATGACCAGGAGACCCGAAAACAAATGTGTTTGTGGCATCCCTTGTGTTGTCTCTGGGTCAAGGTGACCAGAAGGGCCTAAAACAAATGTGTTTAGATGGATAAAACTTTATTGATCCCTCTGGAGGTCTCCTTCGGGGTCAATATGACCAGGAGACCCAAATACAATTAAGGTAAGGTAAGGTAAGACTTTATTGATCCCTCAGGAGGTCTCCTTCGGGAAATTGTTTAAATTAATTAATTGTATTAATTAATTAAAAATAATTAAATAATTAATTGCGTTTGTGGCATCCCTTGTGCCTTGTAATCTCAGGGTCAAGATGACCCGATAAAAAATGTGTCTGTGGTATCCCTTGTGTTGTCTGTGGGTCAAGGTGAACGACCTCCACCACTGTATATAGACAACACAAGGGTTAAAGTGATCCACTACTTGTTGTTCTTTACATTTATCAATATTTCTTAAGTTACTGAAGATTAAATTGAAGGTATTTGAATGGTTTTAAGTGTCTTTTTGGACAAAGATGAAGACAACCGATCTCCAGTCGCTACATTAAAATGAACAAACATTTTTGTCTATAACTCTGAAAAAACACATTAATCTGAAAATCTCAACCCGTAGTCAGCATGAGGGCGAGTAGAACATAAGTTATGGATAAAACATCAGTTTAAGTTTAATTCCTGAAAACCTTGTCCTCCTTCATCATGTCTTATTATTATTAACTTGATGTGTTGACGAGGCAGAGACTCTGAATGATGGACGTTTGAACGATGGATGTCCTGATCAGCCTCGGCAGCACATATTTACGCTTCTTTTGAAGGCGGCGAGTGATTCATGCGCTCTTTCATCCGGACCACGCGGCCGGATTCTGAGGAGCGAGTGGGCGACGGAACAGAGAGAAGAGGCAGATGGCGGACGGGCGGAGGACGAGCCTCCATTCAGAGCCGCCATGAATGAAGACTTTTCAGCTCCGCTCTTCTGACTGACGGCTCCTCATCAAGAGAGTCTGATTGATGCTTCGTCAATCACATGATTTATTATCGAAGTCCTGCGACTCAGTGCTTGTGGGTAAAAACAAGATAAGTGCACACAAGTTAAAATAACACGAGCAAATAAACGTCCTTTTTCGGAGAGAATACAAAAATATATTTTTCTTAAGGTTCTGCTGCTTTGGGAGTCAAATGGCTGCAGGGGCCTCGGTGACCGAAGCCCTCTTGTTCCGGACCTGGACCACTTCCCGCCTCTCCTTCAAGAAGGTCCCGAAGGAGTCCTTCTCCTTGCTCTCCTCGGTGGCTGAAGAGATGAAGGAACGTCAGGATTGCACGAGACGGAAGACGAGATGAAGGTTCTTACTGCCGTGGTCGATGTCGTCCGTGTCGCTCTCCTCGTCCTCGTCCTCTTCTTCGGGGTTCCCGCGGGTCATGATGAGGTCGCTGGGTCCGGCTACGTCGGCGTCTTCTGTGGGGCGTTAGAAAATGTTGATCCGGCGCAATATTTTTTTTTCATGATACTGTATCTGATTACAAAATATATATTTGTACTCGGACAATATTACATATATATCCTTGTTCCTACGGTATCGCAAAGTATTGATGATGTCCCCGTGTCGTGATACGTATCATATTCAGATTCAACATGTCTAGAACATGACGTCACAAACACACGTGTCAGCTGTTGTTAACATCCGTGTGTTCAAGTCAAAGACAGTCACGCATACAAGGAACTGAAGAACCAAAACTATCAGCAAACGAGAAGAAAAACACCTTTAAGGTGAATATATACAAGTGTGATGTTTTCAATCAATATATATATGATCCATGTATCCCTCTATCAATCCATACATGAATTCATCCACCCATCCATCTAGGCATCCATCCATCTATGCATGCATCCCTCCATCAATCCATCCATCCATGAATGCATCCACCCATCTGTTCATCTATCCATGCATCCATCTATCTATCCACCATCCATCCATCCATCCATTTATGCATGCATCCCTCCATCAATGAATTCATCCATCCAACCATCCATCCATCTATGCAAGCATCCATCTATTTATCCATTTATGCATGTATCCATCCATCAATCCACCCATCCATCTATGCACGCATCCATCTATTCATCCATCCATCTATCTATTCAGCCATCTATGCATCCACCCATCTGTTCATCCATCCATGCATCCATCCATCTACCTATCCACCATCCATCTATCTATCCACGATCCATCCACCCATCCATTTATGCATGCATCCCTCCATCAATCCATCCATGAATTCATCCACCCATCCATCCATTTATCCATTTATGCATGCATCCCTCCATCAATCTATCCATGAATTCATCCACCCATCCATCTATCCATACATGCATCCATCTACTGTATTTATCCATTTATGCATGCATCCATCCATCTATTCACCCATCTATGCACGCATCCATCCATTAATGCATGCATCCCTCCATCAATCCATCCATGAATGCAGACACCCATCTGTTCATCCATCCATCTATGCATCCATCCATCCATCCATCTATCCACCATCCATCCATCTATCTATGCATCCATCCATCCATCTATCCACCATCCATCCATCTATCTATGCATCCATCCACCATCCATCCATCCATCCATCTATCCACCATCCACGCATCTATCTATGCATCCATCCATCTATCCACCATCCATCCATCCATCTATGCATCCATCCATCTATCTATGCATCCATCCATCCATGCATCTTTTCAGCCCTCCATATATATGCATCCATCCATCCATCTATCCACCATCCATCCATCTATGCATCTATCTAGGCATCCCTCCATCCATCCATCCATCCATCTATGCATCTATCTAGGCATCCCTCCATCCATCCATCGCTGCATCAACGAGTATTCCGGTGGGAATATAGTTAACCAAAATGAACGTTGGTGGGATGCAATTCCAGATTGAAATCTAGTGGAAGGGAAATATATCTCATCACTCACTGTTATATTATTATCAATGAAAAGGATACACTGGAAACATGCAGCGCAAACTCATCTAACTATCTAAAATTGTATTAAAATGACAGTTACTTATTGGCAAAGGGATCATTTAGTTATTTCAAATTGTTTTTTTCTTATTGAAAAACATTACAATAGTTAATTTTAAACAAGTTTTTGATATATTCCCAAATTATTTAAGGGTCTGGGAACTTCTTGGGGTCAATCTGGACAAGCTAGCTGGGGCGAGGAGTGTCTGAGCCTCCCTGCTGCCCCCGCAACCACAAACGGGACGAGCAGAAGACGTTGATGTTTTCATGACAGGAGGTCTAATAAATACGTTTACCAGTGTAGTTTAAATCTACTTAAAATCATCAAGAATTATCAAAGCCATTTATAGGATGAAATGGAAATTCTCCAGCGCAATTTCACTTTTTAATGAATTACTTCTAAGCAGTTTAACTTGTTTAAAACAGTATTAATAAAGGTGATTTTTCACCCAGACCCAGTCTGTATTTGCCAGGTCTCCAGCAGCAAGTAGTTGGTAATAACGGATCATAAACTTATCAACTTGTTCTTACGTTTTAATAAAGATCGAGACGTTTGAAAAGTTGATTCACACACTTATTGGCGGAACATTAGTAAATGTATGCCAGCTCACACAGACTCATTCGAGTTTGAGAGCCCGGATCTACACGTTAAGACCAGTCACAGCTCGGAGGAGGAGCCCACCTGTCGCCGCCTTCGCCATGTTGACGGCTCCCATGTCCTTCTGGAGTCTCTCCAGCTGCTCGCGCTGCTTCTTGCTCTGAGCCTCCAGCTGGGAAGCAGAGAAGGCAACAGTTAACGGGAAGAACAGGCAAAAGCAAGAAGCGTATATTTAGAGACAAACCCACCAGCTCCCTGCGTAGCCTCTCGTACTCAGGCCGATAATCTCTGAGGAGAGAGCGAGTCAGAGAAAACTGTAAATATACCTTTTTAAATACTGGTCAATGATTGGACAGTGAGGAACTTCAATATTCAAGAGGTATTTGGATGTTTTTAAGTGTATTTTTGGACGAAGATGAAGACGAAGACAACTGAGCTCCAGTCGCTACGTTAAAATGAACAAACATTTTTGTCTACAACTAAAAAGAACAGATTACTCTGAAAATAATCCCAACTCTTGGTCGACTTGAGGGCGAGTAGAACATGAGTGACGTTTGAATTTTAAGCATCAACTACAGCATCATACGACAACATGACTTTAAAAACAATAGTCACCTCTCGTACTCGTCTGCAGCATCTTCCACTTGAACAAAAAACTCATCCAGGCCAGTTCCTGCCACTGCAGACACGCCCACCACCTGCAGACAGGATATTAGATTAATTTGTATTCATGCTAATATTCATAATTAAAATAAATACTAATATCACAATATATTGCATATACCATTAAAACCATTGATATTTACATAACAGTCGTCCTCTCAACACTGTCATCAGTGAGCAGAGAAGCAGATTGAGTGCACGAATATCACTTTTATCTTGATCTTTAAAATATATACTTTATTGAATATTGTTTTGATTGTTTAAGCGCTTTGTGACCCTGGTCTGGAAAAGCGCTATACAAATAAAAATAACTTACTTACGAATGCTCCTTCCCAGGTGCAAAACAAATAGACTCAAGGACTCATTCATTCCTCGGGCTATTAAATTGAACAATTCTGAGTTCGGGGGCAGGAGTGGAGTAAAAGTATTATGATTTTCTGTTCTATGTTGGTCTTTGTTATTTTCCTTTGATCTATGTTCTTTATCTTTAGACTTAGATTGTATCATCTTGTTCTTTCTCTTTTTTCTTGTTCTCATTTTATTTTATTTTATTTTTTATGAAAAATTGCTGTATTTGCTGTGGATAATTGGAAAAAAAAAACAACAGACCTCCTGAGGGATCAATAAAGTTCTACCTAACCTCGATGAAGCTTCATGAAACAGTGTCATTATCTCCTGAGTCCACTAGATGTCACTCTTTACTCTATAATCTATTGCTTTGAAAAGTTATTCTATTGAAACCTCACATCATTTTTTTAGGCTGAGGGCGCCCCCCACTGTCCTCTGAAGAATATGACACTGTTTCATGAAGCTTCATCGACACATCATTACCCTGAACAGCAAGACACAAATTTGCAAGTGCGATTGATTCCATTTTAGTAGCAGAAACAAGGATATTTCTACTCTAAAATAAGTTTCTGCAACCTTTTTCACAGAAATATGTACATTTAATAAAAAACATTTTTTTCACCCCAGTGTCGGAAAACGATTTCATTTTTTGTTCATTTATTGCAAGGTACCACATGTTTATAAAGCAAGTTAAAGGCTCTTTTCCTTTTTATATATATATATATATATATATATATATATATATGTAGCGTTGATGGCAAAATGTTATGTATTTGCGCTTAAAGGAAACTTCCCCGCCAAATTAAAACTCATAGTCACACTGAGTTTTAAATCAACAACAGCAAAAATTAGAACATGTGTGACTTAAAAAGTAAAATGTGTTCCATATGTGAAATAAATAAACATTCTAAATGTATATCAAACTGAAACATACAATGCACATATGCTTGACTCTTCTTTTGGACCCAAATAAAATAATAAATTATAAATAAATAAATAGCTTTGGAATGATCTTCCTCTCTCTCTGCGCATTATGGAGTCTACGGACTCCTTCAAGAAACATCTTCAGACGTTCTTATTTATGCAGGCTTTTCTCAGATTTTCTGGGGCTCCTTTGTTGTTCTCTTTGTAGTAATGCATTTACTGTAAACATCAGTGTTGCAGTTCATTGGACTCTTTTAAAAAATAACATACACTAGAACTAAATGGAAGCTACATCAAGAGGATTAACTCTGGACTCATGTTGTCGACCACTGCCCTACTTATAACATATTTATTCAAGAAGAAATATTTGGGGAGTCTTTAGAGCACAAACACTTTTGAGAAGTCTTTTTAAACTTGGAATGCTGCCCCCTGCTGGCAAAAATATTAACCACAACATTAGCAATCCTGGTTGCAAACACGGTTTACCCACTTTAAAAATTACATTTTAACATTCAAAAATTAAAAAAAAAAACAGAAGAAAGAAACGGAAATCAGAGGCATTCATAAAGTCTATTTATCAACAGGGAACCCAGTTAGTTAAATTAAAGTAGAGAAATTGGGGGGGGAAGACAAATTTTGAATCCCAAAACCATATATTTTATTAGCAAAATATTGCTTATACTGAGGAAGTAAAAATAGCATCTCTGTTGACAACCAGGTGAAAATTCATATAGATGGTACAAAAGACTCGTACACATTGGCCTCACATTTAAAAATACTAATTATATTTTTTGGTTAATAGTCTACATGAAGAGATCTACCACAGACATTGATCGTAACCTGTGATACTTTGTAGTATCTTTGACAATGATATGTATGAGTCTTTATAAATGATACATTGAAATCTTATGAAATTGTATTGTTTCAAATCTTATACCTGCCATTTTATTTTTTGAGTGACAGTCTCAAACTAAACTTGTTTTACACAATCAATATATTTGGCAAATTGTCTAAAATAAAAAATGTTTGAAAAAAATTGCTGATGCACCTTTTTCTTGTGCTCTTAATTTGAAAGCAGGATATTTATTATAACTTTTAAAGTGCAGCTCATGACAGGAGAAACCAGAACAACTGATAGATAAACAGCAGTATGATGTTTTGGTTGAGTTCAGATGACTTGACCATGCGCTGTTGTCCATGTGTGTGTAGTGCTGCTGTAATGAAAGATAGTTCCGCCTCTTGTTGCTTTGGATTGGTTAATATTGAGTGGTGCCTTCTGTGATTGGCTAGATTTACGCAAAAATGACCAATGTTTAATATCATTAAAAAAAAAAAAGAAAAGAAAAAAGACGGATTATTAAATGGGTCAATTAAATTTTTTGAGAAAAGTCAAAAGTGGCGTGAGAATAGGTCACAAACAAAACGTTTTAGCGGTTTTATACGGTAATTATTCAGAATAAAAATACTGTTTTAGCTTGAAAAATAGCAGAATTCCGCTAGATAGAATATAAAGATGTTTGCTGGAAACACTTAAACTAGACATCAGATAATTCTCATTAATTTGAATTTAGTTTTAGTTCTAAGGATTCAAACAGGATTCTTACCCTGAGGTTTGTGTAGAACTCGTCCAGAACCAGGCTCATGGAGCGGGTCAGGTTGCTCACGTAGGAGGTTTCTTGATTGAGAGCGTCCTGGAAAACCTCAAAGTCTTGCATCCATTCCACGGCGAAGCTGTGGTCGATTATATCCGTCTGTAGGTGTCGACATTAAAAGACACCTCAAACCACCGAAAACAAGCAACATTTGAACGTTGAACACTCACCTTGTTCATGACAACGATGAACGGTAGTTTCGTCTTGTAGAGAATACTGACAGACGGAAACAAAACTTTGTCAGAAATCATCAGGATTTTAACGAAAGATTCTTAATGTTCTGCTGCTGAGATGTTGATACCTGCAGGCGTACAACATGTTGGACATGAAGGTGACCGGGTTGACGCTGCGAGACGTGTCCATCACGTACACCACCACACATGGAAAGGATGACGCCTGAGTGGAGAAGACAAGATTGACGTGATCTTGACACCATTAAGGTCGACTCATTTTTATTTACCAGCGCCTCCGTGATGATGGTTCCCGACGCCGACCAGGTGAAGACTTCGATCTGACCCGGAGTGTCGATCAACACGTATCTTTGCAGAGCAAGAGTTTTTATTTACAAACACTTTCAACACATTAGAATCTGGAAAGCATCAAAGAAAGTTGTTTAACAAAGATTACCTGTGATCCTGGTGTTTATTTTCAATGAAATGCATCACCTGAAACAAACAATAAAATGTCACACAAGCTTTAGAAAATCAGTGATGTGTCGATGAAGCTTCATGAAGCAGTGTCATATTTTTCAGAGGACAGTAGGGGGCGCCCTCAGCTTAAAAATGATGTGAGGTTTTAATAGAATAGTTTTTCAAAGCAATAGATTATAGAGCAAAGAGTGACATCTAGTGGACTCAGGAAATAATGACACTGTTTCATGAAGCTTCATCAACACATCACTACTAAATTTTTTAAGAATTATTAGTTTGAAGCTTTACACACAACATCAGTTAATGATCAGATATAAAGTCATTTAAACATAACCACTTACATCAAATGTGGTTTAATTTACTTTTAATAAATATGTTTTTCAACCAAATATAAAGAAAAAATACTGTACAAACATTCACGATTCATGTCCCACTTTTCTGATAATATTCCTATTAAAAAATTAAACATACTTTTCATTTTGTGAATAAATAATACAATCTAAACAATAATCTACTAGAAGATGTGGTAGAGCTTGAATAGGTTATAGTGAAGGTACATTCAGAATCAGAACCAGCGTTTTAAACACAACACAGGAATTCAATACAAAGAGTTTAATATATATAAATATAAGATAAAAGTGACTGACCTGGTCAAACCGTGTTGCAAACAGGTTGAGTGATGTGACGATGCCTCCGTTTGGTCCAAGTCCATACTGCTTCATCACTTCTTTATAGTTGACAGTGTCTCGTATGTCTGGAGACACAAGATGCACAAGTTAAGTCTTAAGACATTTTTATTCGTGCAGTTGTTTCCCTGATTTTCTGGGACTCCTGTGTTTGTCTCTATGTTGTCTGCAAGTATATATTTTAACTGCGTATTGTTTTTGACTGTTAAACCGCTTTGTGACCCTGGTCTAGAAAGATGCTTTACAAATAACCATTACTTACTTAAAAACTGAGATAAGTACAAGCTTGACTCAGAGGAGATATCGTCAAGCAATGAAATCCACCACGATGATCTTAACTTGGTCTGTCATACTCACCTATGTTCGCAGGGAAAGGGACTTCGTGAACTGCAGGATCCAGATTGATGACATATGGCGGACATTTCTTAGTGTGAAGATGAGCCGTCAGCCTCTAAAGAAACAAAGATAATCAAGACTTACTTACAAATATTTACAACTTTTGGTTTGTATTACACACAGCGACACATGAAAGGCTTTTACACTTATATTTGAAACGTTTTTAACTTAACAATACTAAGCCCCTTTTCCTTTTTGATTCACTTCTGCTGTCAATATAGAGAAAAACGAATAAAATAGTCTATAGCATGTTTAACAAACATGTCTTATATAGACAGAGACAGGAGAAAACAGATGACAATATTGAAACATGCTGTGAAGGTAAAATATATAACTATTACTTTATTTATCCTTGGAAAAGTGTCTTCCTTAAATTAGGATTATAAATGACAAGTAGATAAAATACAGTAATAAAGTAAATTTAATTATTTTTAACGCACGGTCTATAGAAACATGTTGACTGCTTTTTTTTGTTTAACTTTCAATTGTTTACAAAGACATCACAACATGTAAAAGAAGCTAAAATGCTAACAAATGGGATTCGTGGGGTTTTAAAAGTAAATATATGCGTAGAATGAATGTCAAAGGAAATGAAGTTACAAAATGTATGTAAGTATTAATGTCTGCTTTAATAAAAATAAATTAAATATAATTTACCTTTAATTTGAGTGATAATAAAGTATTTTAGCATGTTAGCATTAGTAGCTAACGTTACCTGAACGAACGTCGTTTTCCCCGATCCTGCCATTCCCAAAACGATGAGACACACGGGTTTGTCACGGGGCGTGGACGCGGGATGAGGTGGACCACCAGCCTCCGTCCCGGTCTCTGTAGGCTCCAAGTTCTCCATGAGAACCTGATCAGCAGGTGCAGCGGCAGCCATGCTGGGTTGATGTCTTAGCAACCAACTGCCGTAAAGAAGATCGTGACGCGTCGTAAGTGACTTAGGTAGGTCGCAAAAAAGAAACTTCCGAATTACGCCTGTATTTTCATGGATTACAGTTACATCTATTTTTCTTAAACGTTTATAGTTTAGTTGGTAGAAAACAATTTTAGTTATTTCACAGTTTAGAAAAGAACATGTTATAATGCGGTGTTGCATTACTCTCGTATTTTTCTAAAAACCATAGTAACATTTAACACAGCCGTATTTTGAACACCAATATTTTTAAGCCATTCTGAGGAAATTGTATTTAGAGTTTTTAATTTGGTTTAACAAAATGATAATTTTGTTTCAGAGTTTGTACATTTGTTTCAGAAAATTGCCATTTTATTTCAGGGTTTGTATTTTAGTTTCAGAAGATTGTAAAAAAAAAAAAAATCAGAGATTCCAAATTAGTTTCAGGAGATTTTAATCCTTTTTCAAATAAATTGTCATTTTTCATATGAACTGTAAAAAAAAGTATTGAGATGTGTACATTTGATTTTGCCCTTCAGTAAAAATGTCCGTTATTTTTAACTTTCAATTAAGGTTTTATTTTCTTATTGATGACGAGTTTTAGAGTTTTTTACCGGACGATGGCGCTATAACGTCACGAATGTTGTATTGTTCTCTGCTCCGCAGTTTTGTATGAACTGCAGGCGAGACAGATCCTTCTTGTTCAGACACCGAAATAAACTGTTAAAAACTAAACGAGAAGAAACAAACACATGGATTATAAGATCCAGATCGTGTTGTGACATCATTTTCCTGAGTTATGAGATTTTTCTCAGTTGAAGGAAACACACAGACCTGTAACTAAGTAATTATTACTTGTAAAGGTAAGGTAAAATAAAGTTTTACCTTACCTTAAAGCCCTTTTCTCAGAACAGGGTTCATGGATAATGTTAATCTGTAATAATAAAACATAAGTAAACTCACCTTGCCTCCTAAAAATGTTTTTTAAAATAATGGTTTCATTTGAATGTTCAAATATAAGTTGAGCTCCGGAAAGGGTGTGGTTCTGTCCTTAAGCAAACAAAGAACAAAAAAAATCAAATTACTTAACATTCATGAAGCAAGTTATGAAAGATAAGATAACTTAAAGTAAATGTTTTTCTCTCACCAGTTCAGTTCAGTTTATTTAATCTTCATAATCACAGAAACACTTTTTATAATCAAGACTTGATGCGAGGAGATTGAACCATGAGCTCTTTATTGTGCCAGCTTTTCTGGATAAAAAGGATATAAAGACATAATTTGCACAAAGAGCTGAAGGTTGATTACTAAGATATTAATTATGATGTTTTATAAGTCTTACTTACACTTAGAATTAGGAAACTACAATTATTCAGGTTAAACTAGTTTGTATGTTCATGAAGTGTTGCCGTGATCGTTCTTTGTAGCATTTTGTTAGAATTAATTTAACAGGTCAAAGTACTTTATTTACTCTTCATCCACACAGAATTTTTTTTTATCACTTTAAACAGGAATTTTCACTTGACACAAGAAGGGTTTTGCCAAGAGACAGTTGTCATCGCTGAAATGTCCCCATTCTGAAAATAAAGAAATCACATGGTTAAACGATAATAGCTTCCAAAACCATATAAACAGGAAGTACTCGGGGTAACACAAGAGGGACGTTACAGTCGAGCAGTATGGAGGTATTTGGATGTTTTTAAGTGTCTTTTTGGACGAAGATGAAGACGAAGACAACTGAGCTCCAGTCGCTACATTAAAATGAACAAACATTTTTTTCTATAAATCTAAAAAGAACCGATTACTCTGAAAATAATCCCAACATTAGTCAACATGAGGGAGAGTAGAAAATGAATAACATTTGTATCTTGTATTTGTAAAAATTGTATGTATAAATTTATAAATGAAATATATATATATAGAGAGAAAAGACCATCATTCAAATACTAGTGATGTGTCGACGAAGCTTCATGAAACAGGGTCATTATCTCCTGAGTCCACTAGATGTCACTCTTTGCTTTATAATCTATTGATTTGAAAAGCTATTCTATTGAAACCTCACATATTTTTTAAGATGAGGGCGCCCCCTACCGTCCTCTGAAGAATATGAAACTGTTTCATGAAGCTTCGTCGACACATCTCTATCAAATACCGAATTTCGAAGACACTTTAAACTACATTTTACACATGTTAAATGAGTTGTATTTCCTTAATATTAGGTCATTTTGGTAATTGTAAGGGGTGGAAACATGAAAACCCTGTGGAAATTAAAATATATTCAATACCACGTATTTCTCCTATTCTTTTATCACAAAATAACTTCTTAAGTTCAGAACAAGCTTTAACACGGACATTTTAGTGAAGAGAACTGAAGAAACATTTGCAACACATTAACGCTGGACTTGTTTACTTGATAGTACTTCAATTTGATGAGAGATGTTTAAATAGATGTGTGACTCTATTTATCATCAAACTCTCTTTTCATTGAAATATTGACATTAGAAAATTATCTTAAGCTCCGCCCACTGATACCACTAGTTTACCATAATCAAACCCACTCTGCTGTGATTGGTCAAACATAGAGATGTGTCACCGCGCATCATCATCAATCCTGGAAGTCTCCACCTCCAAGGGACTCGTTGTATAAACAAAGCGGGGCGTGATTACAGCTGGCTCAAGGAACGAAGCAACTATTAAGTCATAATGGACTCTCGTAACCTCTCGTTCGCCCAGATTTCCGAGCAACTTTATAAAGTAATACGTTGAAAACATGTGATGAGGAACTTACTGTGTCTTGGAGAGAAAGACTTCAACATTTGCATGTGAGTGAGTAAGGAATGTTGGAGTTTGACATTAGTTGACCTTTATAATGAAATCTTTCTGAACCTACAGTATACAGGAAACTTCAGAAACCATCTTTGACACACACCAACACTTATCAACTATACTACTGACTAGGTGGTATTTAAACCTGCACTGTTGCTGTTGCCCTTTACCTCAAAACCCCCCAAATTATCTCTACAACTTCTGAATGTGTGCACGAGAGTCTCCAGATTCAAAGAATAAAAGTGGACAAGGAACTGTCACCTCTATAGTCTTTGGGAGAAATTCCCGTCACCGTTTTTACAATTAAAACCGTGTTGTGATATTACTACGAGATGGTGTGGATTATCTCCCTAAATGTGGCTATTCGATCAAAGTAGTGGTCGTAGTCGTACTGACTAGCAAAGTATAAATAGCAAAGTCAGCAGGATACTGAATGATTTGAGTTTGTACATAAGCGTCTGTCTTACCTTTGTAGTTGATCGCAAAACAATATTCTGCCTCGCTTTGAAAATCGGGCTGATGTTCTCCCCACTTACTAAAATCATAAAGCGAGCCGTCGGTCCAGTAATGACCCCCACGTAGATTCTGTGCAAAGGGGAAAATAAAGTTAAAAAATGTCATCATTATTTCAATGTTTCCACCTGTATAAAAAAATCTTGTGTGTATTTGGTTACCCTGCTGAGTCCGATCCAGTAAGAGTCCAATGAGGGGTTTTCTCTGTACATAGTAAGTAAATAAGTAAGTAATATTTATTTATACAGCGCTTTTCGAGACCAGGGTCACAAAGGGCTTAAACAATCAAAACAATACTCAAAAAAGTATATACTTTAAAGATCAAGATAATACTGAGAACAACACAGGAGTTCGAGAAATTCAAGGAAAAGCCTGAACAAATAGAAACGTCTTAAGATGTTTCTTAAAGGAGTCAGTAGATCCATCAAGCGCAAAGAGAGAGGAAGATCGTTCCAAAGCTTAGGAGCAACAGCCTGGAAGGATTTCTCTCCTCTGGTCCTGAAGCGTGTTCAGGAACCATAAGTAGATTCTGATCCACAGACCTCAGACCCCGAGCTGGGGTGTAAGGCTGGATCAGATCAGTGATGTAAGGAGGAGCCTGACCATGAATAGATCTGAAAGTAAGAACCAGAATTTTAAAGTTGATCCTGAAAGAAACTGGAACATACATACATACATAGTACAGATAGTTGCATTTAATTCTTCCTCGCTGTGGATCGACACCAAGTTGCCTTCAGAGTTCCCATATTTGAAGATGGAACAGATCATCTGACAAGAGGTAAATTCTTATTGAGACTTTTATCTTATTATTTATCCATCTTTCTTTAAAAAGCTCTTGAATATATGTTGGAAAATCAAATCTTAAGAATATACAACATTTGATATAGTGACGATTCCTATCCTATTGAACTTCAGCATCAAATAAGGGCCACAGTATTTCATTCCATATGATGCGAATAGATCAGGGGCCATGCATTTTTAGTAATTGAAGATTTTAGTTGCTATTGGTCTCACCTCTGCGTAATGGCCGACAAAATGTTGCATCCAACAAAGTGTTGCATCCAGCCCTTCGTTGTGATCCGATGTTTGCACGGTTCAGCCTCGTATTTAGTCAAACACATGTTTGCAACATCTACTGTGAAAAATGGTCAAAATTCACATCATATTCGATTTTCTTTTTTAGAACATTTTCTACTCACCATGAGGCGTGGCTGACACTATCGTCAACAACAGGGTTGAAAACAGAAAAGTAATCGTTTTAAAGTGTATGGCCTTCATTATTCAACACAGCAACAAGTAGACTATTATTAAGGTCCAGGTTTCTTACTGTAACTCTGCTCGGAATGACAAAAAAAATCACCCTCAAGTTGTTGGTCCTTAAAACTCAAGACTAGTTTTTCTTGGAAAGACGCCTGTTTAAACATTAAAATTACAGCAAAGGCAATGAAATCGGAAATCATTAAACCATTCTTACAAGTTGCTTAGGTAACCCTGAAAAACATTGTTACACAAGAAACCCACTGACAATGAAACCTTTATTCTCAAGAATGAAGTCATTTTTTAGTACTTATTACTTTATAAAGTTGCACTGAAATCTGGGCGAAGGAGAGGTTACAAGAGTCCATTATGACATAATAATGGCTTCACTTCTCCTCCAGCCAGCTGTAATTACGCCTCACTTTGTTTATGCAACGAGTCCCTTGGCAGTGTAGACTTCCGTGATTGATGACGAGCGGTGACAAACCTCCATGTTTGAATAATTCTAAACAGATATTATAGAAAGACGTGAAGTGAATGTGCTTCAAGCACAAGTTTGACTCCGGTTTACACTTCGTACGTTTACAGAAATACATCCTTCTCTATCTTTCTTTAAAACCCATACATTATTTGAATCGATCCAACCCCCCAAAGTTTGGTTGATCCCAGCAGAAACAAAACAAGGAGATGCTGTTTATTATTACTCTTTATTTTGCCTTTTGCAAACAGATGTGAACTTCGGGTTCTATCTGCAGACGCTCATGGGAAAATTATTGAAGCCGGACTTGACAGATGTAGGATTTAGGTAGAAGACAGATGACATCATTGTAGTTGCCCCAACCTGGAGAAAAATAAATAGAATTAGAACAATTTGTTTAAACCTTGTGTTATCTCATGGTCAGGATGAACCAAAGGCCCATTTGTTTATGGGTCACCTTGACCCTGAGATATCTCAAGGGTTAAGGACAAAAACTAAATTGAAACAAAGCAGTTTCTTAACTGAATTGCATTGATCCATTAGTTTAAATCAAATGTGCATTTTTAAGACCAGTGGCTTAAGCTAGTGATGTGTTGATGAAGCTTCATGAAACAGTGTCATGAGGACAGTAGGGGGCGCCCTCAGCTTTAAAATGATGTGAGGCTTCAATAGAATACATTTTCAAGGCAATAGATAATGTAGCGAAGAGTGACATCTAGTTGACTCAGGAAATAATGACACTGTTTCATGAAGCTTCATCGACACATCACTAGCTTAAGCCACATCTGGATGAATGTATTTATGGAACAGATGGTTTTCTTACCACGATAGTTAATCTCAACACAAGACTGTGCTGCATGGAAGAAGTTGGGCTGGTTCTCCCCCCAATTGGTGAATTCATACTCAGACCCGTCGGTCCAGAGATGTTGCCTACCATGGATCTAAGATAATAGTTGACACTCAAGTATGTGGTGCATCTTTAAAGACTGGAGTTTTTTATTTACCTTGCTGAGTCCGATCCAGTAACTGCGCCTAAAAGGGACTCTCCTGAACGCAGCGCAGATGGTTCCGTTCAACTCTTGCTCGTCGCGAATGGACACCAAGTGGCCGGAATTGTCTCCGTTAGTGTAGACTTCACAGGCGGCCTGGAATTAGAAAAGTCAAATAGGTTTCAATAAATGTAAAATAATTTAGGTTGCTTATAGTTTTACCACAATAAGCATGTAGTCACACTTACTGCGACTCACAATGAGCTGGAAGGAATGTGTCCGTTAGAGTTTCTTTTCCCGAGAAATGACAGTTTGTGCATTAAGACAGTGACCTTCAGCAAGGTAAGGGAGCTGAACTCAGCAAGCAGGAGATGCGTCCAGAAACAAATGAACAGACTGTTTGTACTCAAGTGTGTCGTCATCTGAAATATGGAATCAAAAGCCAACACGGAGAGAGGTCCTTCAGTGGTTTGGGACGAGCCATGCCAGGCGCCTCTCCACTCCTTGTTGGTGGTAAAAACTGGATTCTGACTCTATTTGTTATTCTAACGCTTGTCTCTGTTCTCATTCCGACTGTCCGGGAGAAATTCCCTGACAATGAATCACATTTTTTTTAAAGTCATGTGTCTCTCACCTTTGCACTCCACCAGTTGAACTCAGGCAGCAACTCTACTTTCACACAACTGCCCTCTCCGAGCTGGAACCACTGGTCTGTATCTTTGTAGTCGCTGTTGATGAATCTGATCGTAGCCTTGCAAGGCACGGCCGGGAAGTCGGCGTCGCACATGCTCCCCATATCTGCAGCACAGAAGGTACTTGTTTGTTATTGTTGAGTACTTTTCTAGTGATACATGCTTCAGTGTTTACCTGATGCTAAGCCTGATGTAAGGAGCACCAGCAGGAACGCAGTTACCTTCCCAAGATGCATCGCCATTATCTATCTAACACTTAAAGAAAGAGATTCTTTGATAAAACAGAAAGAACATCAGTTTGTACTTTTTACAATTATTACTTAAATAGTTCACCCAAAATTCTAATTTCTTTCTACTCACACTCGTGTCGACTAATGTTGGGATTATCTTCACAGTAATCTGTTCTATAACTCTAAAAAATTCTTTTTAGAGCTATAGACAAAAGTGTTTGTTCATTTTAGTGTAGCGACTGGAGCTCAGTTGTCTTCGTCTTCATCTTCATCCAAAAATACTCTTAAAAACATCCAAATACCTCCATACTGCTCGTCTGTAACGTTCCTCTTGAAATGAAGCTTTGACGTGAGAAATTGTTCTGTAAAACTTTATAAATGTATATTTAAAGATTGTTTTTAGCAGAAGTTCCCAGTCCATCAGAGCAAATCTTGCCCACTGACACTTGCTATGTGTTTAAATTATGATATATTTGTACAAACAATCTTAAAATATTGACTAGTTTAAGTTTCTTTGCAACCATTTTAGAGGCTTCAACACAAGATAAACGTTACAGTCGAGCAGTATGAAGGTATTTGGATGTTTTTAAGTGTCTTTTTGGACGAAGACGAAGACAACTGAGCTCCAGTCGCTACATTAAAATGAACAAACATTTTTGTCTATAACTCTAAAAAGAAATTTTTAATTTTTAATTTTTAAGAAATTACTCTAAGTTGACATGAGGGTGAGTAGAAAATGAGTGAAAACTGAAGCTTGTAAACCATCACTCTAAAGATAAAAAATAACGATAATAAATTAAAGTTTAAGATAAAATTGTAGGATCTAAAGGACTCACCTTAGCTGTCGTTCCACAATAAAACGAATGTGCTCCTGGTTCTTGTTATTTTATAGGGCTGTCATTTAAATACTCAAATACATTTTTATAAGAATGTCTCTGGGGGAAGAATAAAGTCAACATTTAAATGTAACAACATCCCGATTAGATCTGGGCCCACACGTTTGAGGCCACTGATCTAGGTAGATAAACAGTATTGAACACTTTAGTTCCTACTGGTCTCACCACTCCGTAATGGCCGACAAAATGTTGGGTGTGAAAAATGGCTTTCAGACATCGATCACTTCCAAACTGAAACCAACCATCTTCGTAAGACTCCATCCAGCCCTTCGTTGTGATCCGATGTTTGCACGGTTCAGCCTCGTATTTCAGTCAAACACATGTTTGCAACATCTACCGTGAAAAATGGTCAAAATTCACATCATATTGGATTTTGTTGTTTAGAACCTTTTCTACTCACCATGAGGCGTGGCTGACACTATCGTCAACAACAGGGTTGAAAACAGAAAAGTAATGGTTTTAAAGGGTTTTGCCTTCATTATTCAACTCAGCAAGAAGTAGATCTGATGGAAAATCACCTGGTCAAGACTATGAATCATAAGGTCCAGGTTTCTTACTGTAACTCTGCTCGGAATGGCAAAAAAAAAATCACCCTCAAGTTGTTGGTCCTTAAAACTCAAGACTAGTTTTTCTTGGAAAGACGCCTGTTTAAACATTAAAATTACAGCAAAGGAAATGAAATCGGAAATCATTAAACCATTCTTACAAGTTTCTTAGGTAACCCTGAAAAACACTGTTACACAAGAAACCCACTGGCAATGAAACCTATTTTCTCAAGATGTTTTTCACCCACAATTGGAATAAGAACCATATTTGTATCCTGCTCAAAATACTTTAGTAGTGTCTCATTTTTATCAGTGTTTCTTTATTCTTCAAAGGGCAACAAATGTCATGTTTTCAACTTATTACTTTATAAAGTTGCTCTGAAATCTGGGCAAACAAGAGGTTACAAGAGTCCATTATGATGTAATACTAGCTTCTCCTCCTCTAGCCAGCTGTAATCACACCCTGTTGTTTATACAACAAGTCCCTTGGAGGTGGAAACTTCCGGGATTTATGAGGAGCAGTGACAAACCTCCACGTTTGAACAATCATAGCAGAGTGGGTGTGGTTATGATCAACAAGATTTAATCCCCAGAACAAGTGTTTTAAGTAGGCGGGGCTTAAGATCAGAGTCCAACATCTAGATAAGACACACTTAAATCAACACATTAGTTGCCCTTTAATTATTCTAGAGTTAGAAGGACTATAGATCAACTGTATAAAATATTATTCTACAATGGATTTGACACTTTTCTGATTTCTCTTCTCGTTTTTCTCTGGTAAACATGCGTCAAACTCAAGGACGTCGGGACAAATCCATTGGTTGGCTCTAAATGAATAAAGTTGATATTTTGATCCATAAAGATGTTAGTTTTTAAGTTAAGGAACAGATATTATGGATGGCAGATATTATACAAAGGTTGAAACAATGGTAGTTGGACATTCACAGAGTTCCTTCAGCCACAAAAACACAATAGTCCGACTCTGACTTCCTGTTACAGACAGTTTGGTAAATAAACATTTTCTTTGATCCCCAATCTCAACTGATACGATTATTGGCCACTTGTATGCATGAGTGTAAACCCCCTGGTCTAGTAGATACATATTTAACAAACAAGCTTCTCACTGTCGTCTACTTCCTACCACGAATCCCAACCAAACTTTGGGCGTCAATGAAACCGTCACCCTGCTGGTCGAGATCCTGGTCTTCTTCTAGATGAGTTGCCATAAGAATATGTTGGTTCTAGATTCAGGGAGTTTCTTGAGTCAGATCACAACACCATGTTTTTTTTGTTTTTTCCTTTTCATACCTTGAGCAGATGAAATGTAGGCCTGCCATTGACAACATGGTTTTTGGTTCTAGACACGTACTGTAGTCTCGACACTTATTTTTCAAGCTGAAACCTGTTTGTCTTGTTTAAATAATGTGCGTCAAGCACAAGTTTGACTCCGGTTTACACTTCGTACATATACAGAAATACATTTATTTTGAATTTGGAAGTCCTTCTCTATCTACATTTAAAACCCACAAGTTATTTGAGTTGATCCAAATACCCATGTTGTGGTTGAAGTCATATTATAATTGACCGAAAAGAGGACAGTGCAGGTCCAGAGCTTGTTTACTTTCAAGTGAATCCCAGAATATTGAAAAACAATGACACTGTGGCGAGTCCTTTGGGACTGACCAGTGCCAACCCCCCAAAGTTTGGTTGATCCCAGCAGAAACAAAACCAGCAGGTGTTGTTTATTATTAATCTTTATTTTGTCTTTTGCAAACAGATGTGAACTTCGGGTTCTATCTGCAGACGCTCATGGGAAAATTATTGAAGCCGGACTTGACAGATGTAGGATTTAGATAGAAGACAGATGACATCATTGTAGTTGCCCCAACCTGGAGAAAAATAAATAGAATTAGAACAATTTGTTTAAACCTTGTGTTATCTCATGGTCAGGATGAACCAAAGGCCCATTTGTTTATGGGTCACCTTGACCCTGAGATATCTCAAGGGTTAAGGACAAAAACTAAATTGAAACAAAGCAGTTTCTTAACTGAATTGCATTGATACATTAGTTTAAATCAAATGTGCATTTTTAAGACCAGTGGCTTAAGCTAGTGATGTGTCGATGCAGCTTCATGAAACACTGTCATGAGGACAGTAGGGGGCGCCCTCAGCTTTAAAATGATGTGAGGTTTCAATAGAATACATTTTCAAAGCAATAGATAATGGAGCGAAGAGTGACATCTAGTGGACTCAGGAAATAATGACACTGTTTCATGAAGCTTCATCGACACATCACTAGCTTAAGCAACATCTGGATGAATGTATTTATGGAACAGATGGTTTTCTTACCAAGATAGTTAATCTCAACACAAGACTGTGCTGCATGGAAGAAGTTGGGCTGGTTCTCCCCCCAATTGGTGAATTCATACTCAGACCCGTCGGTCCAGAGATGTTGCCTACCATGGATCTAAGATAATAGTTGACACTCAAGTATGTGGTGCATCTTTAAAGACTGGAGTTTTTTATTTACCTTGCTGAGTCCGATCCAGTAACTGCGCCTAAAAGGGACTCTCCTGAACGCAGCGCAGATGGTTCCGTTCAACTCTTGCTCGTCGCGAATGGACACCAAGTGGCCGGAATTATTTCCGTTGGTGTAGAGTCTACAGGCGGTCTGGAATTTTTAAAAAGTCAAAAAGGTTTCAATAAATCACCCTCTTTTTTTAAAGTCATGTGTTTCTCACCTCTGCACTCCACCAGTTGAGCTCAGGCAGCAACTCTAGTTTCACACAACTGCCCTCTCCGAGCTGGAACCACTTGTCTGTATCTTTGTAGTCGCTGTTGATGAATCTGATCGTAGCCTTGCAGGGCACGGCCGGGAAGTCGGCGTCGCACATGCTCCCCATATCTGCAGCACAGAAGGTACTTGTTTGTTATTGTTGAGTACTTTTCTAGTGATACATGCGTCAGTGTTTACCTGATGCTAAGCCTGATGTAAGGAGCACCAGCAGGAACGCAGTTACCTTCCCAAGATGCATCGTCATTATCTTTCTAACACTTAAAGAAAGAGATTCTTTGATAAAACAGAAAGAACATCACGTCAGTTTGTACTTTTTACAATTATTTAAAGAAATAGTTCACGCAAAATCCTACTCGCATTTTCTACTCACCCTCATCGTCGACTAATGTTGGGATTATCTTCAGAGTAATCTGTTATTTTTAGAGTTATAGACAAAAATGTTTGTTCATTTTAATGTAGCGACTGGAGCTCAGTTGACTTCGTCTTCATCTTTGTCCAAAAAAAACACTTAAAACATATAAATACCTCCATACTGCTCGTCTGTAAAGTCGGCTACATTAAAATGAACAAACATTTTCGTCTATAACTCTAAAAAGAACAGATTACTCTGAAAATAATCCAATATTAGTCGACATGAGGGTGAGTAGACAATGAGTGAAAACTGAAGCTTGTAAACTATCACTGTAAAGATAAAAAAGAACGACAATAGATTAAAGTTTAAGATGAAATTGTTGGATCTAAAGGACTCACCTTAGCTGTCGGTCCACAATAAACCGAATCTGCTCCTGGTTCTTGTTTTTTTATAGGGCTGTCATTTAAATACTCAAACAAATGTTTTGCAAGAATGTCTCTGGGGGAAGAATAAAGTCAACATTTAAATGTAACAACATCCCAATGGCAAGAGGAAATAAACATATGTTGTTTTTCTAGTCAACAAGCTAAACATCAGGAGATCCTCAACAAGCTAAACGGTTGAACCGCTTTAACAAAACATTATCATGGTTTAACTAAAACTCATCATGGCACAGGTAAAGTATTCCCATCATTTCTGGGCTACATGACATTTGTGAAGGGCTGCGAATAGAAAGAAAGATGCAACAAAAAAAACAATTCAATATTTTCAATCTTCTTAGCTTTACTCGGACATCCTGATGGCCACATAAAATCAAGCCACACTTTGGATGTCTACCCATCCATGGGCATCTAGGATCGGCTCTATAGCTATGATGGTTAAAACATCAAACTAGAATTCTAAAGCCTCAAAAAAGCATCTAATATGGATTTATATTCCAGTAATGAATTAGTTTCTGCTGAATGTCATCGTGCTATTTTTAACCACCATCTCTACCATTGTTATCTCAAATTCAAACAAAAATAAATAAATCTTAATTAGAATTTTCATGAATTATTGTAAAAATGTATGAATTTATATTGAGCTTATAGAATATGCTTAAAATGTAAATAAATAACACATTATATATTTTAAATGTGAAGGCAAATACTAGCCTTTAAACATTCAAAATCCTTGCTCAGAATGTATATTTATTCAATGACGCTGGTTCTAGGAATAGAAGCATGACATCCTAGTCTGTTATTCTCTACTGGATTATCCTCTAAAGCTCCTCAAGGCTGAGAAATGGAACGCACTCAATACAAGGCGTTGACAGTAGCAACAAGTAAAGGTTCAACTATGATCATATGCACTAGGATGTCAATCTTTTTGGCAAAATAAGAAAAGTACGGTGATGCAATATTATTGTTTTCTAAGTTTCTGATGATCATAGATGGTTGTTCAAGCTTTAACTAATGCTTGAATTGCAGAAGGTTTCACTGTTGTTGACAGATTTAAGTTTAAGTTTACATATAATAGCTTGTATTCCTATAAGTGGAGAGAGAAGAAACCTTTACAGACTTTTGTGTTCTGATTACTTCGACATAGTGAATGAATGTGAACACTTTTAAAATATGGATTTCTTTTAACATGAAAAGAAAAAAGAAAAATAAATAGGAACCCATAATAGAAGATCTTATTTTGAAAAAGTAGGCACTTGAAACAAATTCCCTTCCCCTTTTTAGCAAACTTCCAAATAAGTGCAAAGAGATGACAAAGTGCAAATATAAAGTGCATAGATCAAACAAAGTTACACAAAGAATAGGATACAAACATAGAAAACCATACTTCCACTCTGCTCCTGCCTACAAACTCAGAATTATACAATCTAATAGCACGAGGAATGAATGAGTCCCTGAGTTTATTAGCGTTGCATCTGGGGAGGAGCATTCTTGCACTCCATATGTTTTTACACTTTTAAATTTAAGTAAGACTATATTGGAGAGGGACGTTACAGACGAGCAGTATGGAGGTATTTTGATGTTTTTAAGTGTCTTTTTGGACGAAGATGAAGATGAAAACAACTTTGCTCCAGTCGCTACATTAAAATGAACAAACATTTTTGTCTTTAAAGGGCAGTTATTACTTAATAAAGTTATCCCCATCCCCTTATCCGCCTACAAAAAGGTCTGATCACGCCCATGTATTATGGCTGTTCCGCCTCGGCTGCTAAGAGTTAGCCGCTAACACAAGAGGCTGGTCAGACTGACCAATCAGAGCAGAGTGGGCGTGGTTGCTTGGACGAGATTTCATCTCAGCCAAAACAGAGATTGTCAAGTGGGCGGGGCTTAGGCGCATTTTCTAATGTAAATATCTTTATTAAATGATAGATTTCTGAAAAAAACATACTTATGAGTACAATAGAGGTCCTAGAACATTTTAAGAGACACTTAAATCAACACTTTGGGTGCACTTTAACTCTGAAAAGGAACAGATTCATCCGAAAATAATCTTCGACATGAGTAGAAAATAAAAATTTGAATTGTGAGTGAACTTTCACTTTAAACTCTTCCTCGCCAGAGCAGTTGGCAGAATGTAAATTAACGCATCTTATTAAAAGAAAAGAAAATATGCAGCAAGTATTAATGCCCGGCATTATAATTTAAAAACTTCCCTTTGTAGTTTGTGTTTAATCAGCGCCGGGGTGTGATGAAACCATTGTGACACGTCATTAGCGATTCAGGCGGAGATAAGAGAGGGAACCGGGTTCTTATCACGCCATTGTCTTGTTTCCCAACGAAGGAGATTCCTGGTTTGACGGCGTGAGACAATGAACGAACGACAGTCCGGCCGTGGGCTCTGAACGGTCTCATGAACCCTGCTCCGGAGAGATCAGAGCTGGAGCTTCAGACTTCTGTAAGACTCCATAATAGACTTGACGTCACCACCGCTAAACATCTGAGGCGTTGATTCTGCTCCGTGCATGAAACAAACCGCCGGAGCCTGGAGTTCGGCTTCATGATTAAAAGGTTGCGGGTTCAAAACCTGCGGATCCTGTCTCTCGTTTGTTTGTCATCAGAATAACCTGAAAATGGATGAATACATATTTATGATATTTTTTCTGTTTACTGCTGCTCACGCAAGAGTAAAAAACGTTTTTTAAAAACTAATGATTCAATCAAACGATCACATTCATGTGAAGATTTTAACTAAATGTTCTGTTACTGTTATTTTTTGGTGGCTCTGAATCACCATCTGGATCCACGATTCCCTCTGTTCTTGCTCCTGGTGATAGTGTGTGTTGAGCGAGGGACTTACGAACCGCTACTGCCACCTGCTGTTCAAAGGTTCTCATTAGTATTTATTATTAAAAAGGTGTTGAATTCTATACTTGGAAAAACAAAAATCTGGACTAAATCAAACATGGGTAGAAATGAGGAGTTGTGTTTTTGTTTCATTGATTTTTCTAGTAAAATATACATTCTAATTATAATTTTAAACATTTTTAAGTAAAGAAAATTGACTATCGGCAGGGGTGTAAGAAAATATCAACATGACAATATATCATATATTATTATTATTATTCCCGTAACTGTATCGATATTCAATAGAACTGTATCGATATTTTTAAATACAACTATAATATTTCTGCTAACAACAGCGGCTCTGCTGCAGTGAAGACGTGAGCGGATGTTTGGAGGAGAAGCATCACCACAAAAAAATATAAGAAGAAAAACAAGAAAGACGAAACAAAACGAAGAAGTTCACTTTGCTGTTCTGTAGAGACGAGAGAAACTTTTCGTGGAGGCATGAAAGTCAAGAATAAAGAACTATGTTGTTAGTGTTAAGTAAGTAAGTAAGTAAGTAAGTAATATTTATTTATATAGCGCTTTTCCAGACCAGGGTCACAAAGCGCTTTAACAATCAAAACAATACTCAAAAAAGTATATACTTTAAAGATCAAGGTAATACTGAGAACAACACAGGATTAATGTTAATGTTGACTTCATCGTTGGAATTTGCCTCATACAATAAATAATTTGTGTTTAATACTGGTTTAAAGACTGAAAGCGCTGAGTTCTGTGTGTGACGACAAACTTCAGGATCAATGATGACACAACAATACATTTAACAAGTTTAGTTTAGTCATTACACAGTTAAACGCTTTACTAACTTAACTTGGAATCTTGTTGATAACAGATCAAATGCTTTTATTTCTTTACTAAATAAAATAACTTTAAATGTTATTTCAAGGTTAAATATATATTTAACCTTAGCTTTTATTTCATTTAGTCTTTAAAACAAAGTTTAAAGTTAAATTAAATACTGACAGATACTGGATATTACATGTTGCTCCAGGTTGTTTGTGTTAATGTACTTCATTGTTAATATAAGTTTACATTTGTTGTTCATATTTTGAGAAACACTTTCCTACAAACACTTTCAAATTTGATTAGAGAAACTATTTGATCATTTCTTTGTTGTACAATCCAGACAGAAAAAGTCTTTAAAAGAAACAATATATTGTTGTTGCTACAGTATCAAAATATATTGTAAAATGATAATCCATTGGTCGGAGAGGCATTGATAGGAAACTGATTTTTATGCTTCTTTTTTTCTTTCTTTTTAGCAAAACTAGTGCAGAAATATGTTAGAATTGGTTTTATTAGATGATATTATTTTGAGTTGTGATGTGTTATCTGAAGGTTTTTAAATTGATTAAAGACAAACCTTTCCATGTTTGTGTTTCCATTTAAACATCACTAAGAATTTGAGCTATTATGATGTATTCTTATTGTTAATGGGATGAAAAAGAGACTCAAGGAAATTAAACTAAGTTTTCAAGAATTTCACACCAGAAATAATCAAGTTGTCTGTGATGCGAGTGTTTGAATCCAACATGCACCAAGAGAGTCGAGGAACCTGCGAGACTCTGGATTTGTCTTCCCACTGGGAACCAATTTGTTGTTTGAAAAGTTCTAAATCTGAATGTTGGTTGTGCGCGAGGAGGAAGCGTGCTAATTATATTTCCCCGCATGGCCTCATACATCTTTACTGAGGCCTCTTAAATATTCCCTCACACTTTCCAAGACACCTTGTGAGCCGAGAGGAGAAGATTCATCATTGTCTTCTTGGTCTATGTGACTTCCTGTCTAGAGGAAGCAGATCAGGAAACATCTGGATAGTTTATCCAGGGATTTGTCGATGAAGCTCCATGAAACAGTGTCATACTTTTCAGAGGACAGTAGGTGGCGCCTTCTGCTTAAAAATGATGTTAGGTTTCAATAGAATAGGCTATGGGGTGAGGTTACTGCCACCGGTTTGGTTGCATATGAATATGACACTGCTTCATGAAGCTTTCTCGACACATCACTAGAAATGAGATCAAAACTGTGTGTAGCTAAAGTTATACAAGAAATGAAAAAGGACACAAATGGGAAAAAAAGTCAAGTGAGGCTTCAGTTAGGGACGAAGTCGACGAAGCTTCTTGAAACAGTGTCATATTCTTCAAAGGACAGCAGGGGGCGCCTTCTGCTTAAAAATGATGTGAGGTTTCAATAGAATAGCTTTTCAAAGCAATAGATTATAGAGCAAAGAGGGACATCTAGTGGACTCAGGAGATAATGACACTGTTTCATGAAGCTTCATTGACACACCACTACTGGATAGCTGTTGGGAAATTGAAAAATATGCATGAGTTTAGACTTTGTTTATATTCATCTTGAAATATATTAAAAGGAAAAAAGGTGGAATAGAAGAAGATTTGACATAAATGGATGATTTTCTTGGCACATTGTTTCACTTTTTTCGTTTAATTAACGACTAACTCGATGTTTATTTCACAGCTTGTGTAGTAAGATCCAGTGTAACGATGTTGAGTGACATTTAGGTGGCACATTTTATGATTTTTACCTAGAAAATCACTCCAAACTTCAACATTTTTTTTTATTTTTTTCAGCTACAGGTCAAACATGGCCACGGCTCCCAAATCCGAGCCACTATTGTCTACTTTCACCAGGGTTCAGGAAAAGTTGACACACGTGTACTTCTCCCTGGAGTTGTAGAAAACAAACTGCGAGTTCCGAACATGAGAAAAGAGATTCCAGATGAGAGGAAATATTCATGTGAGCAGTTTCAGACTCAATAATTCATGCTTACAGAGGATCGCTGAATTATTGAACTGAGACGTTCGTCCAGTGATGACTCACATGCTGTTATTCCGAAAACACGTCGCCACGGAGGCTTCGGTTTTTCTCTGATCACCGTGGAAACGGCTGCTGCTCTTCAGGGTTAATCTAAGGAGGGGTTGGGACTGGAAGTTTGAGAACTTCATGGGGGAACATTTTAATATAGAAATATGTATTTATTTGTGTAAATGCTACTATCACCGAGACATATATACTACCACTAAATAAAACATGTGTCAAGCTAGCTTCGGTTTATCCTCTGTTTTTTTTATTTGCTTAAATTGCTCAGTATGTTTTTACTTTATTTGTCACTTGTTTATTCAGATTTTAGATTTAAGATAAGCATTTTTTAGATCATTTTGTCACGATATAAACTAGACTTAACTCAAGTGCACGTCACTTAACCAGCAGACAACACTTTCAATTTGAACCAACAACACATTTAATAAATAACAAGTCCAAACAATACAACAAAAGTAAACAAAGAAAACCAAAATCCAAAGTCTCTAAATGACCTAAATTTCAGCAGTGAGCCATTAGTGGACTGAAGGAAGAAAACAGGAAGTGAGACAAAATAAAACCAAAATAATAATAATGAAAACATGACAGATGTTCCTCAAGATTTGGAAAATAAATGACATATTAATAAGTGATATTTTTGTGAGTCGTAATTTTCATCCATTTTTAAGGCAGTCATGAGCAAAAATGTGGTTTCATGACGCAGACGTTGCATCAGTGCATACGCAGACATTAAGTTCTTAATGTCCACAACTGTATATGAAGAAACCCAAGTGTGATTCTGAAGCAGAAAACAGGAGTTTTTTTTTTTAATTAAACAAAGTACAAAAAGTCCAATATCTCATACATTAATAGTCGCAGCCAACATGTGGAAACCTTTTTTTCCGGCATATTAGTCACGAGTCAGGTGGTAGAAATACTGCCTTTAGAGAGAGAAAACAGGAAGTGACCAACCAAAATAAAAGCACAATAAAAGGTTTTGATGTGTTGATGAAGCTTCATGAAACAGTATTTCCTGAGTCCACTAGATGTCACTCTTTGCTCTATAATCTATTGCTTTGAAAAGCTATTCTATTGAAACCTCACATCATTTTTTAAGCTGAGAGCGCCCCCTACTGTCCTCTGAAGAATATGACACTGTTTCATGAAGCTTCATCGACACATCACTAATGAAAGGAAAACATAACTTAGTTCTCAAATTACAGCTGAATGAACTTCACTATGAACGTGTAAAGCGAGATTTCTTTATTTTTATTAATCTTACACTTAAAACTATAGATCTTAAACAAGGAGAAACAAATGATTCATGAGTGTCAGGACTCGGGGCAGGAAACACAAATGCAGAGGAAAGAAACAGGAGTGATGAACAAACTACTTTAGTAACAAAAAGCGCAGGTGAGACAAAGACACAGGTGACACGAATCTTGGAAATCGGATCAGGAAGTTGACAAGACAAACACGGGGGGATCAGGACTTCACAATAAAACCAGGAAGTACGACGTAAGGAAACAAATCACAGGACATAACAATTAGCCTTTGAATCTGAGGTAACAACAAACCAAGATAAAAGTCCTTGAATACGAACAACTTTGAAAATGTATTCTATCGATTAGACTTTCTTTTCATCTGGCTCAAAAACAACAAACTAGACAAAGTACCCCCTCTTTCACCTTCTGATAGTATATACATGTAGTGTTAGGTTGATCAAAGTGTTTTTTCTGTTTTTTAAAGAATCAGAATCGATAACACAACAAAGGACTTTTTTTGTGGTGAAATTACTGAATGAAGGAATTCAATGTGATGAATGTAATGAAAATAGATGAATAAAGTACAAATAATGAATAAAAAATAAGAGAGATTAATGTTAAATAACGTAATAATTGGTGATGTGTCGATGAAGCTTCATGAAACAGTGTCATTATTTCCTGAGTCCACTAGATGTCACTCTTTGCTCTATAACCTATTGCTTTGAAAATCTATTCTATTGAAACCTCACATAATTTTTAAGCTGAGGGCGCCCCCTACTGTCCTCTGAAGAATATGACACTGTTTCATGAAGTTTCATTGACACATCACTACTATATACAATTATAGGATTCTATTATTTACATTTTGGTTCTCCTAAAAAAAAAAAAAAGAGTTTTATTTTGATATCTTGTATTTCTAATGAAAATATTGGAGACAAAATATATTAAAAACACAATAACAAGTAAACCTATGAATAGAAAAAACTTATGATGTGTTGATGAAGCTTCATGAACCAGTGTCATCCTGAGTCCACTAGATGTCACTCTTTGCTCTATAATCTATTGCTTTGAAAAGTTGTTCTATTGAAACCTCACATCATTTTTAAGCTGAGGGCGCCCCCTACTGTCCTCTGAATATATAACACTGTTTCATGAAGCTTCATTGACACATCACTAATAATAATAATAAATAAAATAAAACCCAATACATATCATTGTATTAAATAATAGTTATTATCCGGAAAAGAGGTGGGTAAAAGAAAGTTGTTGAATCTGCTGGAGAAACCAGTAGGTGGCGCTGTTGTTTTGAAAATTATGTTAAGGGTTTATTATCACTAGAGCAGAGAGTGACATCTAGTGGGCTATAAAAATAAAAGTATCTCTACTTCATGAAGATTTAACATATATGTTAAAGATACAATTATTAAAAAAGAGAAGATACTATGTTTAAATATTGCGCAGAATCTCTGAATAATAAATAATTATTAGATTTTTAGGCCAGCATTGATCCGGATACAAAAAAGGGAAGTTTAAAAACATTGCATCTGACCTTTGAATGCTCATATTTCTCTATAATAGAGATTAAATCAAACTAACACATAGTTTTTCATCGTCTAAAACTTTAGTTAATTCTAATTGTAAGGAATCAAGAGCTGAAGATGAAAATAAGTAAAACATTCCCGGGGCTTTCAACTGGCGGCGGAAAGTCCCGAAAATAATCTTCATATTCAGCTCTTTTATTGCATTTGAGCTAATTAAGGTGATGAAATCAAGAGCAACATCCTGGACTCTAAAGTGTTGCAGCCATTGTGAAAGAAAATTAGGGATAGAAAGAGAAGCAGATGATGAAAAGGTAAAGAGGCTTGTGGAAACAGAGCTGGGCGGGTTTGAATGGGAAGATAACTGAGACAAACTGTTAAAAAAGAAGAGTCTGCAGATAATGTTTTTTAAAAAGTGGGATTTTGTACATTCTGACATATATATTTAAAGGTTAACTTATGTCAAACTCCAACTCCTGACATGTAGTAAATGTTCTTCTCAGCAAGACGCAGTAAGTTCCTCATCATGTCCATGTTTTCAACTTATTACTTTTTAAAGTTGCTTTGAAATCTGGGCGAACGAGAGGTTACGAGAGTTCATTAAGACGTGATAACTGCTTCTCTCACTTCAGCCGTAATCAAGGCCCGCTTTGTTCATACAACGTGTCCCTTGGAGGTGGATACTTGTGGGATTGATAATGCGCGGTGACCAACCTTGAAGCTTGACCAATCACAGCAGAGTGGGTGTGGTTACGGTAAACACTACTGACATGGCTAACCTGGATTGAATGGAATTAATTTAATGTTGAAGTTGTATAACATATGTAATTTTTGTAATTCATTATTTGTACTTACAAAAGAAATACAATTTAAAATATAGCCAAATTAAATAAAAACACAACCCTGGTCTGCTAAAGCGCTATATAAATAAAAATTACTTACTTACTTACTTACAACAAAACACTGTAGTTCCGAATAAGTTCAATTATACTTCTTTGTAGCAAATTGCCACATATTTTTTAAACATATATCAATAAAAATACAGAATATATTTACAATATATGTCTTGTCTCGTCTAATATAATCCATTTTACACATAATACATAGTATACTGTATATTACATAGTATACGCATATAATAGGCAAATACATATATATCACATGTGTATAGTTGCCGGTTTTATTTTCATATTCAGTAGTTTGGTCCTAAGGGTGTTAGAAAATATAGTTGTAGCGATATAGGGATGTTCTTTTTCCACGATACTGTATTGATCATTACTATTATATTATTTTTTTCATCTTTGGCCCACAAATATTTTTTTCAAATGTTACCTTATTTTCTTTTGCTTTGGCGGTTTATAGCTAAATAATGTGTGTATAAAATAAAATAAAATAATTCCATTTTTTAAACAATTAACATGTGAATATTCACACTGTCTATTCATTTTCCTGTTGCAATTTAACTTCCGGCCACTAGATGGCAGCAGCCCTTACGTCCTCAGCAGCTAAACGAACAATGAAATCCCGCAAGATCCCGGTGATGACTGAGGACGAGAGGATACAGTCGACTCCAGCACCTTTTAAAGCTGATGTTTGGACATATTTTGGTTTGAAAAACAAATTAAATCAGTTACGACTTCGTCAAGAGTCATGTGGTCTGTAAATACTACAACGCCAGAGTCAAGTACTCGACAATACTAAACATATATACTTCTTACTACACTATCACAACACCAGAGTTAAGTACTGGACAATACTACACATATATACTTGTTACTAAAGTATCACAACACCAGAGTTAAGTACTGGACAATACTACATACTTGTTACTACAGTATCAAAACACCAGAGTCTAGTACTCGACAATACTAAACATATATACTTGTTACTACAGTATCACAACACCAGAGTCAAGTACTCGACAATACTACACATATATACTTGTTACTACACTATCACAACACCAGAGTCAAGTACTCGACAATACTACACATGTATACTTGTTACTACACTATCACAACACCAGAGTCAAGTACTCGACAATACTACACATATATACTTGTTACTACAGTATCACAACACCAGACTCAAGTACTCGACAATACTACACATATATACTTGTTACTACACTATCACAACACCAGAGTCAAGTACTCGACAATACCACACATATATACTTGTTACTACAGTATCACAACACGAGAGTCAAGTACTCGACAATACTACACATATATACTTGTTACTACAGTATCACAACACCAGAGTCAAGTACTCGACAATACTACACATATATACTTGTTACTACGGTATCACAACACCAGAGTCAAGTACTCGACAATACGACACATATATACTTGTTACTACACTATCACAACACCAGAGTCAAGTACTCGACAATACCACACATATATACTTGTTACTACAGTATCACAACACCAGAGTCAAGTACTCGACAATACTACACATATATACTTGTTACTACGGTATCACAACACCAGAGTCAAGTACTCGACAATACGACACATATATACTTGTTACTACAGTATCACAACACCAGAGTCAAGTACTCGACAATACTACACATATATACTTGTTACTACAGTATCACAACACCAGAGTCAAGTACTCGACAATACTACACATATATACTTGTTACTACACTATCACAACACCAGAGTCAAGTACTCGACAATACTACACATATATACTTGTTACTACAGTATCACAACACCAGAGTCAAGTACTCGACAATACTACACATATATACTTGTTACTACACTATCACAACACCAGAGTCAAGTACTCGACAATACTACACATATATACTTGTTACTACACTATCACAACACCAGAGTCAAGTACTCGACAATACTACACATATATACTTGTTACTACAGTATCACAACACCAGAGTCAAGTACTCGACAATACTACACATATATACTTGTTACTACACTATCACAACACCAGAGTCAAGTACTCGACAATACTACACCTATATACTTGTTACTACACTATTTATCCCAGTATTGTGATAGTTATCGTATCGCCAGAGTGTATTGTATATTATGAATCTACATAGGGGAAGTGTTTTTATTTTGACAAGGTTTTTTTAAATCGTGTAACTTTCGTGTACACACCTCATTTCCCATTATGATAATAAAAACAAACACCCTTAATAACACAGTCATTATTGCTTTATTAGTCACCATTAAAATATGTTCCAAGTCCAACAACAACACTATTGTTTGAGCCTATTTTCTCCTTTTTGATTGACACATGAAGCCTCAGCTACGATCCTCCAGGGAGGGCAAGCCTCGCTCTCCTCCGCGCCGCCCTCCCTCTCTCTCAGCTCGGCTTCAGATCGTCTCACAAGGCGCTGACTTCAGCGTCCAGGGAGCGACTCGACGAGCCTCGTCCGCCTGAAATATCATCGTTTTGGCGACACACAAGAGAAGGGATTTGTGACGAGAAGGTATTTTTTTGTGTGGGGGTGGGTTTCATTTTTTTCCACGGATGGATTCAACCTCGAGTGACTCGGCGAGTGACGCGGGAAAGAGCAGCTCGGAGCCGGGGATGGAGGAGCGAGAGAAGCCGGTGCTCGGCGGGGATCGTTTGACCTCAGGCTCCAGCTCATCCAGCTCCAGCAAAGGTAGGATTGAAGAGTGACTTGTGGTTGTGATTCTGCTGGAAAATGTGGCAGAAGTTTGATCCTCCACACATGGTTCTGTCAGCGGAGGCTGAGAGTCGGTGAAGCCGAAGACGGTGACTCGAAATCGGACTCAACTCAAGAGCCACTCGCGACGGAATCCCTGAGAATTGTAGTTAAAAATCATCTTCAAAAACATCCGAAGTCAACCTACAATTCATTATCATCCTTATATTCTGACATATATTATTTATTAAAATATTTTTTTAAGGGGATTAGAAAAATATTCACTATTTAATTTAAGTAAAAAAAAAGGTTCATAATGTTATTCAAATTATTAAATTGTCTGAAGACTATAAAGTCATTAATGAAAATAAATATTATTAGGCTAAACATTTTTGAATTAACGTCTAAAATAACTGGTAGTACTGGAGTTTATTCTCAGCAAATAATTCTTTTTTTTTTCAACAATGACATTTATTATTAATATTATTAATGACCGGACATTACACCAGAGAATAACATGGTATCATGATTTTCTGCTCATTTTTTAGTTTGTAATGATTTGAACGTAGTACGATTTTATTATATTTATCATTTATTTAGTATTATTTGAAATATATCACTTCGATAAACGAGACGTTGCAGTTTAAAATCTTAGTTATTTGCATTTTTTTATTGAACTATTCCAAGTTATTAAAAATAATAATGATAATTATTGTAAATGTATTGTGTCTTCTTCCAGGCAGCAGCTTTTCCTTGACTCAAAATTGAACTCAGAATTTTCTCATCTCTCGCCAGAAACACTATGAAGTTTATTTATTTACAAGTTAATTTAAAATGGATTATTCTCCACAGATTTTGTACTGCATATTATTTATTCATTGATTTACGTAAGAGGAGAAGACAAACAAAGACTAGACAGAAACTAGCGATTTAATTATGAATTTTAAAAATGTACTCGTCTCGTCTCCTGCTCATCCGGGTTCGGGTCGCGGGGGCAGCAGCTTCAACAGAGAGGCCCCGGACTTTCCTCGCCCCCCAGCTATATTGTTTAACCAGGGGTCCCCAAAGTGGTTCCCACACCAGCTGGGAGACTATAAGGTAAATTTAAAAAAAAATAAAAAAATAAGGAGAGATATTACAAGGTAAAAGTAAAGGTTTATAACTTAGTAAATACATTGATAAAAATAAATATTATCAGGCAAAAACATAGATTGTATGATGAATTATTGTGTTATTGCGTTTTTCTCAGTTGAAAAATCTTCAATCCAATTTATTAATGACCAGAGAATAACTGTCACACTGTATCATATTTTCTGCCTCACTTTTCACTTTGAATTATTTAAACATAGTACATAAAAATATGGCTTTGATAAACAAGACACTGCAGTTGAACTCTCGAGATCTCAGATGCCTTTTTTTTTTACAGAAACTATTTCAAGTTATTAACGTCAATCCGGCAATTAATGTAAGATGTCATGTGTCTTCATCCAGACGGTAGCTTTTCCTGCAGCTAGTGTTGGTATGCAGCTTGTTAAGAGAGACATGGGGGGAGAGAAAAAAAAAAAAAACCTGGGAGAAGGAACGCTCGGATTCAGTCTCATTGGGTTTCTCAGAGTAGCATCAGTTACGTAAGAGCTGAAAAAAGGGAAGGGGTGGAAACTAAAAAAGACGACACGGTCATGTGACTGCCTCGGACTAGACTGTGACCAGATATTTAGGGATGGATTAAAAAAAAACCTTACAGTGTCACTTCTCTGTGAGGATCTGCTTTTCCATCCAGTATTTGGCAAGTGTCTGATCTGTGAGATGAAAATCCGAGCCGAGCAGATTCCTTAGAAATATTCCTGTGACGAGCTCTTGTTGTATCAAACAAAGCACTGATGACGGTGAATCGTTAAAGATATTAAATATACATTGACATCAACAATCCTTCCATCTGAATACAGTGTTCTTGAGTTCTTTGAATAGCTGTGACAGAATTTCACGAGATGCTATGAAGTCACATGAAAGTTCTCACACCTGAAAAATGAAAAACACATCACGATGTGGGAGTTAGTGTGACCCACTGATATTGTTCTTCTTTCTTGAGATGCCAGCATATAGTGTATAGGGATGTAAATAATAAATATATGAGTTCATTGTTTGGTGGCTCTCTGGATTGTATATTTATTTAAGATTGTTTGATGTTGAAAGATATTGTTTTATATATAAGCTTCAATACAAGAGGGACGTTACAGTCGAGCAGTTTGGATGTATTTGGATGTTTTTAAGTGTCTTTTTGGACGAAGACGAAGACAACTGAGCTCCAGTCGCTACATTAAAATGAACAAACATTTTTGACTATAACTCTAAAAAAAACAGATTATTCTGAAAATAATCCCAACATTTAGTTGACATGAGGGTGTGTAGAAAACAAGTGAAATCTGGGCGAACAAGAGGTTACGAGAGTCCATTATGACATAATAATGGCTTCACTCCTCCTCCAGCCAACTGTAATCACACCTGCTTTGTTTATACAACGAGTCCCTTGGAGGTGTAGACTTCTGGGATGGATGGATAAATGGATAGATAGATGGATGGATGGATGGATGGATGGATGGATGGATGGATGGATGGATGGATGGATGGATGGATGGATGGATGGATGGATGGATAGACAGACAGACAGACAGACTGATAGAGAGAGAGAGAGAGAGAGAGAGAGAGAGAGAGAGAGAGAGAGAGAGAGAGAGAGAGATAGATAGATAGATAGATAGATAGATAGATAGATAGATAGATAGATAGATAGATAGATAGATAGATAGATAGATAGATAGATAGATAGATAGATAGATAGATAGATAGATAGATAGATAGATAGATAGATAGATAGATAGATAGATAGATAGATAGATAGATAGATAGATAGATAGATAGATAGATAGATAGATAGATAGATAGATAGATAGATAGATAGATAGATAGATAGATAGATAGATAGATAGATAGATAGATAGATAGATAGATAGATAGATAGATAGATAGATAGATAGATAGATAGATAGATAGATAGATAGATAGATAGATAGATAGATAGATAGATAGATAGATAGATAGATAGATAGATAGATAGATAGATAGATAGATAGATAGATAGATAGATAGATAGATAGATAGATAGATAGATAGATAGATAGATAGATAGATAGATAGATAGATAGATAGATAGATAGATAGATAGATAGATAGATAGATAGATAGATAGATAGATAGATAGATAGATAGATAGATAGATAGATAGATAGATAGATAGATAGATAGATAGATAGATAGATAGATAGATAGATAGATAGATAGATAGATAGATAGATAGATAGATAGATAGATAGATAGATAGATAGATAGATAGATAGATAGATAGATAGATAGATAGATAGATAGATAGATAGATAGATAGATAGATAGATAGATAGATAGATAGATAGATAGATAGATAGATAGATAGATAGATAGATAGATAGATAGATAGATAGATAGATAGATAGATAGAACATAGATCTGACTCCAAGTCTGGATAACATACAATTTAATTCTATATAATCTTGATACTATTTAATTAAAAATATATGAAAAACGGTCATATCTTCTAAAATATAGTTAAATCCAATTATTAATAGCCTGTTATCTTTTTTCAAGCTAAACATACATTTATTTTGAACTCCTAGCAACAATAGTTACAGTACATGATGGGATTCATTGAACCTTAGGTTTAATATATTTAGTTTGAATAGAAAAGTACAAATATATATTTGCATCTACACCAATAATATACACAATTATAAAGCCTTTGATGTATGGCAGGAACATTTAATGTTGAAATTGGCATCATTAGTTTCAAACATATAATTACATAAGTGATGGTCACAGGTGTAGAAACTAGCTTGAGATGCGTCACGTGTTTCTTCAGCTCGATGTCATGATGAACACGGTTATGTAAAGCCACAGGTGCGTCCAGGTGACACAACGGAGGAAACAGAAAAACAAACACCGGACCAACCTGCTGACCCACATTCCTGCTGAGTGATCGAACCTCGATTGTGAAACCAAACCCTCTTTAATATCCTGCTCAGAACGAATGAATGCATCTTCAATGGTCTAACTTCAGTGGATCATATGATCATGTATGTTTTCATGAAGAAACAACTCAACATATCTAATACCATGTATCCTCACTGAACCTTTTGTCGTCTGCTGCTGTTGTAGTTTTTGTTTACCATCAAGTTTCTCTTCCCTACTCCTGGTGGAGACGTCTCTCTGTCTTCCCCTCACATCTTGAATCCCTCCTTCTCTTCCTCCTCCTCCTGACTCCAGTTTTTAGAACTCTTTAGAATTAACGTTGATGTCAGAACACAACCATCAAATGTAACAAGAATGACCCGTCGACCCCCGTCAGCGTTTCCTCTCGAACCGCTCAGACGAATAAGCCTCTGGAATGAACTTCAGGAAATGCCTCGTTTATTGAAAAAAAAAGTTTTGTTCCCGCGCTTTTGTCCGTCTCACCCTCATGTTTGGTCCTTCAACATAGAAGGATACAAATATTAAAGATACATTGATGAATCAAGATTTAGATGGACACTGCTTAGAGTGATAGTTCACCCAAAATTCTAGACTAATGGTTGAGATTATTATCAGAGTAATCTGTTCTTTTTTAGAGTTAAAGACAAAAATGTTTGTTCATTTTAATGTAGCGACTGGAGCTCAGTTGTCTTCGTCTTCATCTTCGTCCAAAAAGACACTTAAAAACATCCAAATACCTCCATACTGCTCGATTGTAACGTCCATCTTGGATTAAAGCTTCGACATAAGAAGAATTGTTCCGGTAAAAATCAAACAAGTCTATATTTTACGCTCGTTTGTGGCAGACGTTGGAACAGTAGCACGCAACATAAACCGTAAATACTCCATAAGTATTCCAGGTAATATCGCAAGCACTTGCAGTGTAGATAGTAGTGTGGGCTTTGGAAGCGGCTTCAAAATTTACCTTGAGTCCTTTCGAAGTAATTACGATTACAGCTCTGTTAGTAAGTAAGTAAGTAAGTAATTATTATCTATAGTGCGCTTTTCAAGACCAGGGTAACAAAGCGCTTAAAGAATCAAAAAAATAATACCCAATAAAATAAATAGGTCTGCCACAAACAAGCGTAAAATAAAGTCTTGTTTAATTTTTTCCGGAACAATTTCTTATGTCCAGGCTTCGATCCAAGATGGACGTTACAGACGAGCAGTATGGAGGTATTTGGATGTTTTTAAGTGTCTTTTTGGACAAAGACAACTGAGCTCCAGTTGCTACATTAAAATGAACAAACATTTTTGTCTATAACTCTAAAAAAGAACAGATTACTCTGAAAATAATCCCAACCCTTAGTCGACATGAAGGTGAGTAGAGAATTAGTTGTCGTTCATACGGTTAAATCAATAAACTTATTTCTGAAACAATACTCTATATTACTAGAATACTTAACTTCAGTAAATAAGTATCATCAGGAGATTTGTTTCGCTTCATATCCGTGGAATTCCGAGCTATAGAAACGAGCAAGAGTCAGTGACTTTAACTTGATGTCAGCCACCAAGTCTTCATTTCCTACCACGAATAGATGAGAAGATACTGGCTGAAGACAATGTTCTACCGTGGTCATAATATTTGGATATGTTCGTGTAATTATCACGGATGAGAGGAAACCAGTTCTTTAATGTGAAATCTTCCCACAACTCTGCAGTGGTGTCGGCCTTGAGAACGACGACAGAACACTGACCACAAACGTATCGCCTTTTTAAAAATGTCTGCCTATGAATTGAACAAATAATGGGTGAAGTAAGACTGTAGACTGTAGTTAATAGCAGTGTTTTCAAGGTTAGGGTTGTCATTCATTTATATATATACAAACATTATTAAATATTAAAATGTAGTCAAAATAATAAACTCCAATTTTCCTGACATTAGAGTGCAATTGTTTTAATTATTAAATAAATATGTTTATTTTTTCAAACAGTTTTTGTAACACAAACAAACCAGCCTACCAGGAAATATTGTCAAGGTCAGACCATCTGCTTTTATTTCCTTTAAAATATTTATTGTTGTTATTCCACAAAAACATCAACAAACTTGTTATTGATCGAAAAAACGTTGTCGGACAATGGATACCTCACCACAGGATGAACACAATACTATACTAATACTAATACTATTATATCATGCAGTATTTGTTTCCTTGTCTATTTGTCACTGGTGAAGGTATGTTTGTAAAGGGAAAAAATTAAAATAAAAAAACATTAAATGTACAGGATATCAAAGAAATACATGTGTGATTTAAATTAAATACAAATGATGAATAAAAATGAGGGTATGTAAAGAAACAAATGTGCCATTAAAGTAAAATCAAATAAAAATGATGGATAAAATAAAACTAAATAAAACAAAAATGATGAAAAGAAATAAGGAGATGTATAAGAAATGTGTGATTTAAAAATAAAATAAAGATATGAATAAAAAAATAGGATAGGCAAAGAAACAAATATATGATTAAAATAAAAATAAAATAAAAATAAAATTACAAAAAAACCTTTAGGATATGCAAAGAAAACAAATGTGTGATTTAAATTAAATTAAAAAAATAAATAATAATAACAGTAATAATAATAATAAAATATACAAATAAAAATAAAAAAAAACAAAAATAAAACAAATAAATAATAATTAAAAAAACAACAAGGATATGCAAAGAAACAATTGTGTGATTTAAATGAAATGAAATAGAATAACATTAAAAATAAAAGTAATTATTAAATTATGAATACAAATTAGGTTGTTTGTATTGTTTTAAACGTAAAACGTCTCAGTATTGATTGATTGACGCCATGTTTACGTACACCTTCTCTAAAGACAGATGGATCAGATACATTTTCACTGTCATGATAATGTTAGTGATCAACCAAATACTTTTTCTTATCTGCAATAATGGCTAGTGATCTTCAATCTCACCTTATATAATTCATCTTTCTCTGCCAATTACTCACACCTTCTTACCATTCTCAGTATGAAGGGGGTTATTATTCCACACAGCTCCACATAACACAATGGTGCTTCCATCCCGAGGGTTCTTGACCCACAGGCAGACCTTAACACCAGCATCCTTTTAATAGATCAGACCTAGTTGGCTCGTTCTTCATCTTTTCTTTATCCAGTCGCTGGTGTTGGTCCGGTGTATTACGACGACCTTTGATGTAAACAAATATTGACTTTCTTGGCGACAAGTATAGCACCAGAAAGTGTAAAACAACAAGATTATTCTGTTATGTTCCACAAACAAAGCTTTTTATCTCGGTTTGTGTGGCAAAACACGGGGAAATTGACGACAGCCGGGGCTAGAATCCTCCTGCGAGGTACCCGTGAGATTCGGCAGAGAAGATTGAGCAACTCCCTGTTATATTTTTTTCACCCTTCCAGATTTCCCGCTAATCCCTCGTCCCGCTAAGTTGTTTGTACATGTCGTCGCTCGGCGAGCATGTGTTTGTGCGTAAGATGCAGCAGGATTGAGTCAGACTCCGCCTTCTCGCCTCCTGCCTTTGATGTCGGGGAGACGGAGGTGGAACCTCACGCATTTACATAGAAGGATGCTCTTTGTTCTCCCCGGTGTGCAGAAGAAAACCGTTGACGTGGTGTTCCATCCATTCCTGTGACCGTGGAATATTCAATGATCCGGGAGTACGTTCCGGCTATGACGAAAATATTCTCCCGAAATAAGACTTTCTACCTGCGTTTAAACAGCTTTGAAAAACAACCAAGAATATCAAATCTCACCTCCTGAAGCTTTGAAAATAAGTAAGTAAGTAAGTAATAGTTACTTGTAAAGCGCCTTTCTAGACCAGGGTCACAAGCACTTGAACAATCAAAGGCAATACACAGTTAAAAATACATACAAATTAAAATACTATAAAACGCCAAGCAAGATATAAGACAAAACCCCAGAAAATTTGGAAAAAGCCCAAATAAAAAGATCTTAAGAGGTTATTTTGAAGGAGTCAGTAGATCATCAAACACAGAGCGATTTCTCTCCTCTGGTCCAGAATTGGTTCAGGAACCATCAGTAGATTCTGATCCACAGACCTCAGAGCCCGAGCTGGGGTGTAAGTCTGGATCAGATCAGTGATGGAAGGTCTGACCATGAATAGATCTGAAAGTAAGAACCAGAATTTTAAAGTTGATCCTGAAAGAAACTGGAAGCCAGTGAAGAGTTTTAAGGATCAGAGAAATGTGAGTTCTTCTACTAGAGCGGCTTAGAATTCTTTCTTCAGAGTTTTGTATGAACTGCAGGCGAAACAAATCCTTCTTGTTCAGACATAAAAACAAACTCTTGCAAGAAGACACAATCGCATGGATTATAAGATCCAGATCATGTTGAGACACCAAGACATAAGTCGTGACTCTGCATCCATATATTTTTGCACATTAAAGATTAAAGGTAAAAATACCTTATTAAAAAAGTATTAATTTGTATTAGAACTTTTGTTTGCTGATTTATTTTGCCTTAAAAGTATGAAAAAACGTATTATACAAAAATTATCATATATTTTGTATTATATTGTTGTATGAATTCAGGAGTAGTGTCATTATTTCCTGAGTCCACTAGATGTCACTCTCTGCACTATAATCTATTGATTTGAAAAACTATTCTATTGAAACCTCACATAATTTTTAAGCTGAGGGCGAAGCTTCATCGATACATCACTACTAAACAGCAATGATTATGTTCTGTTGATGTTGAAACAGCCACACACACCTACAAGGCATTTTGTCAAAATCATTACTATTTTTGACATTATCCGGAACATCCACTTGTAAAGGAAACTCTAACTTTTTCATTTTTCCAAAAACTCTGATTAAACCGATGTCAGCATTTCAAATACAAGTAATTTAAAATACCAATCATTAATAACTATTACAATTTGTCCGTGAAGGTTCTCATTTATCCAGGTCATGGTTATCCAAGTGGTTCCCAGCAGAGTGATTGGTCAAACATGGAGATTTGTCACTATGCGTCATCGATCCCGGAAGTCTCCACCTCCAAGGGACTCATTGTATAAACAAAGCGGGGCGTGATTACAGCTGGCTGGAGTGAAGCCATTATTACGTCATAATGGACTCTCGTAACCTCTCGTTCGCCCAGATTTCAGAGCAACTTTATAAAGTAATAAGTTGAAATCATGGTCATGATGATGAACTTACTGCATCTTGGAGAGGAAGACTTCAATATTTGAAACATCTGGGTCAGGAGAGTTGAGTTTTCAAATGAGCGGCCCTAAAAAAACCCAAGTATAACATGTTGGAGAGGCAACATCTTCACTCTGGCCAAGGAACCCCTTCTTGGAGGTCATAGCCAGTAACAGGCCTAGACTACAGCAAACTTTCCTTCGGGACATGATGATCGAGAGTTGAGATTAACTCTGGCATTAAGAGCCAACGCGGCACAGGTTCGTCCTCCGGGATGACTTTGTCTTTTCCAGCAACACATTGCGGGAGATTGGGGTGATATTTGAGCGGCTGATGATCGATGACAAAGTCTCTTTCATGGCGGCGCGTCACTCTAAGCTAGCTGACCTCACAAGTACACGGATGCTCTTGAAAGTCCTTGTGTTGCGGTGAAAGCCTTGGAACTACAAAATCAAATGGAAACTTCACAAAGTCACTAAGAAAGTTGTGCAGGACTTTTCTGAAAAAAAAGGACTCTTGTTTCTCCGCATTGATTTATTTTAGGTTCAAAGACTTCGGGGCTTTTTCTGTCCTCCACTGACAAATCGCTGTAATAACTGCACACAATACTCCCTCATTTTGTTATTGATGACATCATTAATGTAGTTACAACTTAATGACATGTGGTCAATACATTTTGTTATGAATTAAACAAATAAAATTAGGAAAATTGCAAACATTGTAGTGAGTCTTAATGAGAATTTTCGGATCGGAGGAAGTCTTGTGGAGCAAAGACAAAAAAAAAAACATCAGACAGATTCTTGCGTCTGAAAACCTCTGAAATCAAACAAAGCAGACACGATGAGAAAAAGTTCCTTGTTTTCACAAGATTTGATGAGCCTCCCAAGAGCCCGATGTTATTCCAAAGTTCTGGCCCAAGAAGCGTTTCCTTCCATCCGCCTCCAAACACTTTTTGTGTTTTTGTGTCATTAGGGGGTTTTGAATTTTTGGGTCTTAGGATTTTTTGCAATTATGGAACCGAGGTAGAGGATCATCTCTTTTGTTTTCTGTTTATTTATGGGAAAACTTCCTCATCAATCGAGTATAAAAGATAAGAGAGATAGTACAAATGAGAGAGTACCACACGTGAGTAGAAAGTTACGACTTTGCAAAGTTTCAATCTAACAAATTTGGAAAAAAAAAAGTTTACAAATTTGTGTAACTTTTTAACAATATTTTCACTTTATATCATTTATCGGTTATCGATCAAAAACCTTTCATACCAGTACTGATGGCGATACCTTTAATTCCATTCTGGTTCCTAATTTAAACTTTTTTCAATATTTTATGAGATTGATTCTATCGAAAAGAAACTGACATTAAACATTAGTACATATCTTGAGTTTGGTAATTTTTCACTTCAAGCTGTTTTCTTACAGAAAAAAAAAAAAAAATTCCAGTGCAAAAGAAAACTTGCTAACATTTGACTAATCAATCAGATGTTTTCTGTCTTTTTCACTTATCAGTTTTTCTTCAGAAAAATCCACACATTATCAAGTGTTGGTAGCAAAACCTGGCCCCGAAAGACGAAGCATGTGTCGATGAAGCTTCATGAAGAAGTGTCATATTTTTCAGGAGGACAGTAGGGGGCGCCCTCATCTTAAAAATGATGGTTTCAATAGAACAACTTTTCAAAGCAATAGATTAAAGAGCAAAGAGTGACATCTAGTGGAGTCGGGAAATAATGACACTGTTTCATGAAGCTTCATCGACACATCACTAGTTGGTACTACTGAAGCATTTTGGTTGGGGCCTCCTGATAACCTTCATTAAATGGAAATGTAATTTTTTTTATAAATTAATTTACCAATAGACTAAAATAGAGTTAATCTAGAAAGTGAAAATTCCGACACACACAAATAAATCAATACATCTCCAACTACTAATTTCCAATTGTTTCATTTATACATCAAGTTACATGTTCGCCATGGCAAAGGTGTGATTGTACAATATTTGGCAGACAGTCCAGCAAAAGAAATGCAGTTTTAAAAAACGTAAAAAGATTAAAATCAAGTGACAGATGGAAGCAGGAAAGAATGTTCGGAAGTCTCCAGTGGCGGCTGGTGGAAAATATTCTAGGTGGCGCTCTTTTCCAGTGTATTTCCTGAAGAATCAGTCAAAAATAGTCTTATATTAAACTTATTAATTACATGTGGAAATCGACAGCTAATGATGAACAATACATCCTTGCTAAGATACAATTGATAATGACATTTTAATTATACTATAACATACATCATACACAACAAACTAAATGATTTAAAAACTAAAGGAAAATAAATATCAACAAACTGTCGTCTGCACCAGAACATCAGAAATATTTTCTACACACTCATCACAAACAGACACAAAACATTTATAAAATTAGTTAAAGTAGAAAACTTTATTTCAAACCTTGCGTCCTCGGACTTAAAAAAAAAAAAAGGTGCACACTACAATGTGAGCTAAACAAGCCAATGGCATATTACAAAGGTTTACCTTAGCCATATTCACACCAGATAAGTATAACCTGTGGACCTGCAGTGAGAATTCTGAGCCGCTCTAGTAGAAGAACTCACATTTCTCCGATCCTTAAAACTCTTCACTGGCTTCCAGTTTCTTTCAGGATCAACTTTAAAATTCTGGTTCTTACTTTCAGATCTATTCATGGTCAGACCTTCCATCAGTGATCTGATCCAGACTTACACCCCAGCTCGGGCTCTGAGGTCTGTGGATCAGAATCTACTGATGGTTCCTGAACACGCTTCCGGACGAGAGGAGAGAAATCCTTCCAGACTGTTGCTCCTAAGCTTTGGAACGATCTTCCTCTCTCTTTGCGCTTGATGGATCTACTGACTCCTTCAAGAAACATCTTAAGACGTTTTTTATTCGTTCAGGCTTTTCCTTGATTTTCTGGAACTCCTGTTGTGTTATCAGTTTTTATCTTGATCTTTAAAATATATACTTTATTGAATATTGTTTTGATTGTTTAAGCGCTTTGTGACCCTGGTCTAGAAAAGGGCTATACAAATAAAAATTACTTACTTACTTACTTACAACGGCGATTTATAATAATTTGCGGAGAAAGTCGCAGATATAATCCTGTGCTAAAGCGCCATGTCTGTGATTTGTAATGTAATAATTCCGCTCCGCAAATGACCTACTGTATTTGGTCTAACACGGGCGTTGGGTGATAATACTAGTCCAGTGCGAATCTGCATCCCATTGTTTATTATTGTAATTGTAATTATTCCATCTTGCAGCGTATATACTACCTTTCTCTTTCAGTAATTTCACACCTTTTTCGTAAATCCGCTCCCACACTGTACGCTCGTGCACCATAGATCCGAACATTCATTGGTATCAGATACAGATGTTGAATTAAAGAAATAAAGCGCCCTCTCCGTCAATAACGAAAAACACCTCATTTGTCGGCATAGTTTACCCACAAATGTCTTTCTCCAAACATTCTCCTTCCTGTTCCTAAATGTCAACCTTCCCAGCTCCTGTGTAATGAGATGCAGCAGCTCGAGTCCTCGCACGTCTGTCACAGAGGGAGACGGTAAAGCAGGTTAACTTTCTCAGAATGAGATTTGTTGATATTTCATGCAGTCGATGCTCACCTGTGGGCGACCTTCCTTGTTAATATTCTCCGTGTGGTTCTCCTTTTTTTTCCCATTACCCCTCTCTGCCGCGTAGATTAAACTCAGATTGACCTGCGCAAAAGTGAATTAACTCACTGGAATTGAATTTTTTTTTTGTTTCCCAATATTTATGTGCATCCATGATTGGTGGTGTTGCTGAATATAATAATTATTCCACTAATGTGATTTTCATTTCAGCACCTGGGAAATAATACGTTATTAACCTAAAGTCATGACGTCCATCTCGATACTACATGTTTCTCTGTAAGATCATTATCATCCTCACATATTAATGTCTTTTATTATCTAAAACACAGGTTAATACCTTAAATGGATGTTGTGTGGCAGACCTAGAGAACAATTCGGTTTCTATTTGACGTTACTTTTAACATAAGCATGTTTTAAACACAAAGCTATATGGAAATGTAAACGTATTCCAAGCGAAAATGACGGTTGGGGAAACTCCTGATTTATTTTTGGCCAAACTGAACAAACATTCCACAGTTGTTGCCAAGAAAAACTAACACAGATACGCTGAGTTCATGCCACTAGTTTCCATCTCACCTTTTGCTCTCAGGCACCTCTCGAGCCTCGTCTTTATTAAAAAACTATTTGTTTGATCTCAAAACGATGCAGAAAGAGCCGTTGACAGAAACTTTTTTTTTCTTTTCTTTTCAATACATTTGACTGAAACAATGTTTAGATTTTCAATGTGACTTAAGGAAGTTGTTTCTATCTTTTAACATTATACTCTAAAAAACTATTTGAAAAAATAACAATACATGAAGAAGAAAATAATTTAGTCTTTTTTCATTCCACTCATACTGAAAACAAAAGATTAAATTATCTTTGTATCAAAAATACACCAAACTAAACATATGGTTTTATGTTTCATACCTCATATGCAGAGTATTTTACTTTCATAGGTCATTTATAGAGAAAATATATTAGAAAAAAAGCGTTATTTTGGATTTTTCTGCATTTGAAACGAGTTTAAATTTTTCCAGCTTAGTCTGTACCTAATCAAAGGCGTATTGCGAATATATTAATGGTTCGAGTGGATGTGAACAACAGTATCATCAAGTTAAAAATGGAGTGATGCATCACACAAGTTTGCAGACAGATTGTTTATGCAGATTGTATACAAACTTGGTCCTAGGATTGATAAAGGTGCACCTTTAGAGGAACAATAATGGTGGGAGAAAAAAATGTGTATAGTGAATGTAGTTTTTCTGTTAAATAACCAGTTTTTAACACCACTGAAATTCTTACAACCTAAAACAACCCACATGATAGTAAACTAAGAAATAAAATTACAATTTGAAGATTGAAGAGCTGTTTTATTAAGATTATTATCAACTCAACGTTGATACACAATTAGGACACTAACGCCATAATTGACCTGCCACTGTTGACAATTCATGAGCCTCTGAATAGAAGTAGTTAGAGCTGGATGTGGCCCTCAATTTTGACTCGATAAGTCTTTGTCCACAAATGATTGTTCATAAAGATAATTAACAATAGTCCAAGTTGGTTTGCTTCTTGTTTGATTGAGTTTTAGAATGTCTCTATGAATTCATATTCACCCAAACTTCACCCCAAAAGAATTGTAGTACAGATGATGTTAATATAAGACATGTAATCTTAACTAATATCTTTTGTTTGTCTCATAATAAGCTAGCATTAGAGTGGTGAAAAAGCCATTGTTTGATGGGGAAATAAAACCTGTTACCGGACTGCGTATTGGTCAGTGTTCATTCTCGATACTGGCCTAATTTTCCGTCACATATCATCCGTTCTTCATGCACCATCCATGCATATTGCTGAGACTAATCTTGGGTCCTTCACACGACAGTCTGACCATCGTTTATTTATTTGTGGACCATGTGGAAGTGGATTTATTTCAGTCCAGTTTTTTTTTTTTAAACACCAGCTTAATACTTTTCCCCACTAATGATTTATGTTTGTTCTGCAGACGATTTGACATTTCTTCTCATGTATTGCCAAAAAGATAGTTGGCAGGAACATCAAGTAAATCCCTCCCAGCACAACCGTAGTCAATACTCTCCCATAAATCCTCTTTGCTGGCCACTGCACCGTCACCTGTTCCAAGTGCAGGCACCAGGACCGGTTGTCACCGACCACCTCTTAGGTCTCCGAGAGCTCCAGCTCCAGTTCCCCCCACATGTTTCTCCCGAGTGCTAACCAGAGGCCGACCAGTCGTTGATCCGTTTGACTCTTTGATTCGTGGCTGACGTCGGGCTGCGGGACGACGCTCGCGCTGGTGCTCCAGATGGAGCTTCACGCTGTTGGTCTGTGATAACTGAGATGATGAAACCGTGATGTAACGTCAGCCATCAGAGCTGTTTGTGGGAAGGAAAAAAGAGAAGAAAAAAACGCACAACAAACACAATCATGAAAAGATGGTGAATAATACATGTGACAAGCACAGAGATGATCAAACCCGTCATCATTTATAGATGCGGCAAATGATCAATATTACAAAGCAGATCAAGCCAGTGGGGAAACTTATTAATATGCTTAAAGTGAGGCAGCTGGGAAAATTAATGAAGAACGACTTGGCTTTTTGATCTGAGACACTCTGTGAGTGGAAAAAAAAGGACCAAAAAAACCTCTTGAACCCAAAATCTAATGGTTGGCTTCGTCTAGACGGTCCAGAATTCACACATTTCAGCAAAGCCACGTCTCAAAGCAGTTGTTTAAAGAACGAGATGGTGAGATCTCACATCTCGCTGCTTTCTTAGCTTCATCAAGATATACTCAACGATATACTCTCAACTATAAGACGCTACTTTTCTCACTTGCTTTAAACTCTGCAGCTTTTACAATAATGCGAATAAATTACAGATGTTTACAAGTTAATGGCCTCCAGGAGGCGCTCTAGCAATGGACGAGTGGAAGAGATACGTAGAGGAAGATGATTGAGTCCAGAAGAAGCGGTTAGATAGAAATTCTGCGTTAAAAAAAAAAGAACAAGAAAATGTTTGAATTATTGAAGAGTCAACTGGTGCATCATAAAAACATCTTCAAGATGGAAAACACAACGAAAAACATATGAAGGGAGCTTTTAATTTGAAGTTAATCTGGCCGTTAGAGGAAATGGAGATGCTTTACGTTAGCATAGCATCAAAAAATCAATGGTGTGATGATAGAGATGAAATCGTAAACCAATGATGTGTCGATGAAGCTTCATGAAACAGTGTCATTATTCCCTGAGTCCACTAGATGTCACTATTTGCTCTATAATCTATTGCGTTGAAAAGATGATATTTTGAAACCTCACATATTTTTTAAATTGAGGGCGCCCCCTACTGTCCTCTGAAGAATATGACACTGTTTCATGAAGCTTCATCGACACATTACTAACGTAAACAACCAAGTTAATACAGAACGACAACAAATAGGTAAATAAAGATATTTTTTCCATGGAAACAAAAATATTTTTCTGCTTGTTGAAACTAGGTTCAATTTCTCTAGCTTAGTCTGGACCTTATCAAATGCGGATTGCAAAAATGGTCGTTCTAGTGTATGTAAAGAACAACAAATTACTGTATCATCAAGATTTAATAAATGGTGTGAGGAATTACACTAGTTTGCACACAGATTGAAAACAATATGGGTCCTTGGATTGAGCCTTGAGGTACGCCTTTTTTTATTTTACATTATTTTTTATCTAGCGGTGTTACTGCTTTGTTATGAACACTGTTCAGAAAAAGTATTTATATGATAATAAAACATATAGTTCTGTGTTAATATCTCCAGTTACCATATTTTCATGTGCATCTGGAATTCACCGCAGTTGTACTTTACAAAATGAATGAAAATTGTTGATATAAATGGCTGATCCATTGCAATTCTAACGTCTTGCAAATAAGAAAAAGTCACCCGATAAACTGTTAGCTACAAACTAAAGACAGTTGCATGGCTGTGGAATACAATAGTGAGTTGCAGGTGTAGCATGCTAATGTTCTAATGTGCTTAAGATATGCTGTGTGTGTTTTTGTGCGTGTCTGAGGTGGATTAGAACCAAAGGTAAGACAGAGCTGACAGTGTCTCTTCTGTTGCTGGGTTTTAGGAATATTACGACGCATTAGGCTGCTGTCATATCCTTACAACGTCTTGAAACGTCTTCTGTTTGTTTGCAAAACACTGTCTGCTTTAGGCGACGCCGAGGTTCATGGATCTCAGGTCCCAACGACATAACGCAATAGTTGCTTTGGTAGTTGAGAAGGTGAATTATTCATCTGATACCTTCCATTGGTTGATAGTTTTAAAGGTCAACTAATGTGAAAACTCAACTCTCCTGACTGACATGTTTCAAATATTGAATCTTCCTCTCGAAGATGCAGTAAGTTCCTCATTATGGCCATGTTTTCAACTTATTACTTTATAAATTTTCTCTAAATCTGGGCGAACGAGAGGTTACGAGAGTCCATTATGACGTAAAAATGGCTTCACTCCTCCTTCGGCCAGCTGCTTTGTTTATAAAACGAGTCCCTTGGAGGTGAAGACATCCGGGATTGGTTACACGTGGTGACAAACCTCCATATTTGACTAATCCACGCAGAGTGGTTATGATAAACAAGATTGAATCTCCCAAAAAACAAAGAGTTTTCAGTGGGCGGAGCTTAAGATCATTTTCTAATGTCAACATTTCAATGAAAAGAGAGTTTTGTACAAACACACACTGATGATACAATAGAGTCACACATCTATTTAAGACACACTTGCATCAACACATTAACTGAATTTACAAAGGCTTACATTTGTAGTAAAATGATATTAATAAATTACTTGTTTTAAGTTTTAAATTGTTCATAAACCTTTCCCTCATACCTTATTATTTGGCTTCATATGTTTTTTGGATTTCCTCTGGGACTCGCTGCCACATGTCTGTAAAAGTCTGGAGACGCTGTTGTGATGTATTCAGCCTCAGTGCTTCTCCTCAGGTTTAGACAAGATAAAGGATCTCCTGCTGCTTTATCTCACTGAGGCGTTAAAGATTTAGGCGTTAAGGTTTAAAATCATAAGAAATATTTCATGAGATGCAAAAATAAATGGAAAAAAAACAAGATTTTGAAATGAGCTCTTATGGGTCTCTGGTCATTTAATTGAATCACAGACTAGTTTTCTGTTTATTTGGGTGAATATTTGGTTCGTTCACTACAATGTGGATAAACTTTTTGTTTTGATTATTTCTTCCTTAATTAAAAAAATAAAAACGACTCAAATTAGCCAAGAAGTTGTTAAAGTCTGCTCATTAAAGGGACAGAAGAGATTCCTCTAGAACATGTTGAACTTGTTTTATTCTTTTTAAATTCCCAGACAGAAATATAACAAAACAGACAATTAAAACATTAAGTTGAAGGGATTCTTTTATTTTTTTATTATTTTAATCAATTCCTCATGTCAATGCTTTAACACAAGAGACGAGCAGTAATTTATACTTTTAAAATTCAAGTTAAAATCACTCGGTTCGGTGTAAAGCTAAGGTTTCTTGTCGTGGGCAAGACATAGTTGGCCAAGAAAAAAAAACTGAGAGGTTAAAAAATGCTATTTGGTCCAAACAATTGTCGGCCGCCAATTCCTTTATGTCTGACAAACACATCAGTAGTTGTGTTAAAGATTTTGTTACTTTTGTTTAAGAGAAAATAAATCTGGCAGTCATCTGCGTATCAGTGAAAGGGTAGGATTTCCGAATAGAACTTCAAGTGACAAATCATTTGAAGACCGATGCTGCTTCTTCTTCTACTACTTTTTAACACTGATCAACCAGTCGTTGAAACACTATCACTGACACTTGACAACACTTTTATACAATTGAAACAAGTTATTAAGTTGTGTTTCATTGTGTTACTACTGTTGTTGTGTTGTTTTGTGGTAAAGTTAGTGTTTTCTCGAGCATCTGCTCCAAAGACGCGTCATACTTATCCTCCTGGCTGAAAATGTACCTTTATGTATACATGTTTTAACCTGATAAACTGTGTGATTTGGAAATAATAAACTGTACATGCTTCAGTTATACCGACATTTGAAAAGTAGTGACATATCTTCCGTTTAGCGACGTAGCTCCTGCTCAACACTCAAATTTCTGACCGTTTGATAGCGCACTACGTTTTCGCACAGTGCTCAGTGTGATCACACTCGTGTACTCAAAATATGTAAGTGCAGAAGTGCGCGATTTGGGACACACCAAAATTCTATATTCTGATAACAGGAATCATAACATAGTTCTGAAACATCTTTTCATCTAAAGTAGGGCTGCACGATATTAGAAATATGAGCGATATTCAATATTGGTGTCTTGAATTGCATTATTGATATTAATGCAATATTTGTTATTAAAAATTAATTAAGATAAGGAAAATGATGCAATATTTTCCCTTTATTTTATTTCTGCGCCGACATGATCGTAGAAAAAATATCACTTATAACGCTGAGTTTCGCGGGACTTGCTTCGGTTTCCCGCGAAACTGAGTGACATCAGAGAGGAGCCGCCGGCGCGTCGCGATATCACCAATTGTTTATAAATGACCTGATGCTAACAACTTAGCTCGTTAGCATACACCGAAGACCGACACGTTTTTCGGCGATCTTTTAAGAAAGCAAGCTGCGCCTCACAGTTCACAGACAGACGGAGACGTAAACAACAACGAGACATAGAAGTACAAATTGACAACTTTACAGAACCTGACACTGATTGGTCAAAGTCGTATTTAAGAAATGCTTGAGTGAAAAATGATGATTTATCGCACATGTTTTCGATGCATATCACACGTGTCAATATCGCAAAATCAATATTTTTATGATATATTGTGCAGCCCTAATCTAAACATGTTGTGACAGATGGAAACCATAACACAACATGTGTACGACCACGACATCATATGCTCCAAGGTTGGTTCAGATGAATCCACTCCAGTCTCTGGTGATAAAGTCTGGTGTTCACTGCCATATGATAATTGCATGCGTCTTCAGAGTGTGTTAAGATCTGCCTGTCGTCGATAACACTCTGCTGCTGCGGTGCCTCTCGCTTCCTGCCAGTTATTTTAAAACAAGTCACACAAAGTTCATCCCAAACTCTCCGTCTAATCCTCAAATCTGACTTTATCACTATCATCTTAAACCAAACCACTTCATTTGATGTTGCAGGCGGCTGAAGGCGGCAGGAAAAAAAAGAAAAAGGGAAGCCGTTCAGTCTCTTTTGTTTTTCTGCGGCTCCCAGATGAGCAGCGGTGAAATGACTTTGGCGGTTCAGCTAATGCGCCGTAATTGGTGCGAGGAGCAACAATTATAGACAGTGATCTGCTCGCAGCGACTTCTGTTGAGCGTTAACTCTTACCTTTGCCTTCACCTGCTCGCTGTCACTCACACTGAAGGTGCGACCAAAAACAAGCTAGGACGGATGACTTGAACATACACACTGAGAAGAGAAGGACAGAAATCACTCTATTCTATTAAAACCTCACATTATTTTTTAAGCTGAGGGCGCCCCCTACTGTCCTCTGAAGCTTCATCGACACATTGGACATAGTCTGGACTATTGTAATCGTTTGATTTCATGTCTAAACAAGAAGGATCTGTCTCGCCTCCAGTTAATACAAAACTCTGCACCGAGAATTCTTTCTTGATCTAGTAGAAGAACTCACATTTCCTCGATCCTTAAAACTCTTCACTGGCTGCCAGTGTCTTTCAGGATCAACTTTAAAATTCTTGTTCTTACTTTCAGATCTATTCATGGTCAGACCTTCCATCAGTAGATTCTGATCCAGACTTACACCCCAGCTCGGGCTCTGAGGTCTGTGGATCAGAATCTACTGATGGTTCCTGAACACGATTCCGGACCAGGAAGAGAGAAATCCTTCCAGACTGTTGCTCCTAAGCTTTGGAACCATCTCTGTGTTTGATGATCTACTGACTCCTTCAAGAAACATCTGAAGACGTTTTTATTTGTTCAGGCTTTTCCTTGATTTTCTGAGACTCCTGTGTTGTTCTCAGTATTATCTTGACCTTTAAAGTATATACTTTATTGAATATTGTTTTGATTGATTAAGCGCTTTGTGACCCTGGTCTGGAAAAGCACGATACAAATACACATTACTTACTAATCACTAAGGACCCCTTATTTTTAGGAGGTACGTTATTTTTCCGATTAGCTGAATACAAATCCATAAAACTTTTTTTTCTGTGAAGAACCTATTTATCTTTTCATGATCATAAACATTGCTCCGGTTTTGCGTAAATCTAGCCAATCACCGAAGGCCTGACGCATCATTGACCAATCAGAAGCCAGAAAAGGCGGGTCTATCTGTCACTACAGCACCACTTGTCTAACGCTTCTTCACTCTTGAGCCAAACTTAAATCTGGAGAGTTCTCACTAAAATTTACGGTAAATTCCCCAAGAAATTATTAATTAAATCATACATTTTTTAAACTTCATATGTGTTTGAAGAATACTGTTGATATGAAATAATCAGTCGTCTATTTAATAAGTTTCCCTTTTGGGTTTATATACTTATATATGTCAGTTTCTCACCAACCATGAACCACCACACATTAAGAGTAAAATAATGCATTATTATTTGGATGTATTTCTCAATTCTTTCCACCAGTTAAACCCTTTATCATAAAGTTTCCTTCAAGAACGTTTGGAGGTGTCTTGACCACGTATCGGTGAGACCCTCCTTGCCCACGGCGGTACGATACTTTGAGCGTCACTAGAACAATCCTGCGGGTGTGAATCACCTGCTCCGGTCCACTGGGGATCCTGATCGTTCTGCTGGAGCCCCGAGCTGCCAAGTTTGACAAAAAAAAAGAGAAAAAAAAGGTGATTCCAATATATCAAGGTTACTTTCTCCGCTGAGAATGTAATGAATGTGTGACGTTCTGTTGAGTATTGAGCCTCGCGTCGAACAGTTCGAGGGCGAAGAGGTGTTTATTTTTAGTGTGACAGCGGATCGTCACGAATGTCCTTCACTGGTGCCTCAAAACTGACGGTTAAAGAAGTAAAGTTAGAGAAAAATGACGTCGGTATTTTATAAATATTGATTTATAGCTCATCTGAACACAAAGTTTATCAAGCGATAAACTCATAGATTCATGTCGATGAGCGTTTCTTTTTAAATACTTGTTTGTTTGACCTCATTCTGTGTGTAAGTTATGGATAAATATAGTTTCTATGGATTCTTGGGTGAAATATCACTTTAATGTCTTCAATAATTGTTAAAACTATGTATTATTTGAACTAATTTGTCAAAATATTATGACATTTTTACCACTTGATAATAATAACATTTAGAGGTTTTCGACCACATATTGATCAACAATTTTGTGTTATCAAAGTTATTGGTTATAATGTTAATACAATATATTAAGGACAAGGTTTTAAAAAAACAACATTTGTTTGGTTGTCATTTACCATAAAAGATGGTCATTTTGAATGTACATTTTAATTGTAAATGTCATTATAATTATTATTTTGAACCATTTCTGTGATTCGTGTCGATGTGCGTTTCTTTTTAAATACTTGTTTGTTTGACCTTATTCTGTGTTCATGTTATGGATAAATAAAGTTTCTATTGGTTCAATATCAAGTGTATCGGAAGTGTAATGAAATTAAAATTCAACTTAATAAGGGTGTGTAAGAATGTGAGTCCGCCATCTTTGACCTTCCATTCTGAGATGGAACAATACATTTGAATTGAACTTCCTGTTGATAAAAATGCATTTTCAAAGTAATAAACGTCCCACATAGCGTGTCATTTAGTGAGTGGTTTCAACAGTTGCATTCTGGGTAATATCTAGTCTTAAAAGAGCCCATGATTAAAACGTGTGTGGCCCTCATGAACAACAAAACAAAGATTGTGTTGAAATGTAGTGATGTGTCGATGAAGCTTCATGAAACAGTGTGATATTCTTCAGAGGACAGTAGGGGGCGCCTTCAACTTAAAAATGATGTGAGGTTTCAATAGAATAGCTTTTCAAAGCAATAGATTATAGAGCAAAGAGTGACATCTAGTGGACTCAGGAAATAATGACACTGTTTCATGAAGTTTCGTCAACAAATCACTATTAAAATGTTCCTCGCTGCTATAGTTGGCAGTCTCACAAATGATCACATGACACATATAAAGTTCAGTATAACCAATAATAATAAACACAATGGCATGAAGTATAAAGTCAACCACTTGTTAATTGTAATAGAAATGTCTGAAAAAGGGGAAGTTAGTGAAAAATCTTCTTCAATAACAGTTAAAGTTATTGCTCTTGTGCGATGAGTGAAAATTATAAAAATTGTAAACCATTGTATAGAAATCCTATATATACATACGTAAACTGACTAGATGAGATTAAAATAAATTTAGAAAATAGATAGAAAAATAGACAACAGGTTATCTGTAATTATTTTATTATTCATATCAAAGTGTTTATAAATACTACAGTTATTTTTCAAATCTTCTGGTATTATTTGGATTTTTTAATAACCTTACTTTACCATAATTTCCCATTAAATAGGCAATTTATTTTACCCTTCACATGTGTCTCCTTATGTCATCTAATTGCTTGATACACCCGTGGTTAAAACAAACACACACTTACATAACAGTTACACAGCAACATGTTGAGCAAGTTTCAATGTTTTTATTCATCATCATCAGAGTAAGGAGTATCAGGCTCACTCCTGATTGGACGAAGATCCTCCGGGCTTGTGATGTAACCAGTTCAGTTACGGGACTTTTGCCAAAGTGAAGGCGAACAGGTTTAGCAACGAAGAGAAACGTATTTTAATACATGTGCAAACAGAAGTCTGACTCCGAGGTCACAGAATCCACATGTATAGCTCTAAAAAGTAGTGATGTGTTGATGAAGCTTCATGAAACAGTGTCATATTTTTCAGAGGACAGTAGGGGGCGCCCTCAGCTTAAAAAT